>NC_141040.1:39544375-39702500 GCF_052040795.2 Danio rerio
GCTTCTCTCCAATGATGCACAACAGCAAATATACTTTCCACGGTGGGCGTAATCTTAAAGCCACATAAAGCCAAACTGAAGATAAATCACTGATTTTTTCAGCTCGACGCTCGTCTTAGTTATTAATATAATTTAATTAGGCTAATGACTTTAAGAAGCATATCGATAAAATCATAATCATTGTTTTAGAGGTGGTTTACCTGACATATTAAGAAAAACATGTTTTAACAGTCCAGAAGAATTCACTGCATTATAAATAATTTATATCTGAAGACTTTAAAGCAAAAACATATCCTTGCTTGGTTTTTATTTTTGTAAGATATGGTATTGTAGTAGAATTTTTAGCATATGTTTGCTGAATTTAATGAATCTCTTTTGGAATGAATCAATGATACGTTCATAAAGATGGTCACTTGTTTTTTTTGTTTTTTTTTTGTTTTTTTAAATTAATCACCTGTTGAACAAAGTATTTGAATGAAAGAATCTGTGAATCTTTCATCATTGTAGGGCCTTGATTTGATTTTAGACTTGTATTTATTTATCTATCCCTGACAGCCTAAACCAGAAGGTACCATACAGCAGAAAAACACACTGACAAAACTATTTTTTGATTATTGTTGTAAAACAATTTTGACCATGAACACAAAATCAGTAATTAAGGTCTTTTTTTTATGAGATTTGTTACATCTAAAAGTGACTAAATAAGCTTTTCATTAATATGTTGTAGTTGTTATAGGATAATATTTGGCCAAGAGCTATTTGAAAGTATGGAATGTGACGGTTAAAAATAAATCTAATTAATGTAAAAATTGCCTTCAAAGTCCAAAATAAAGACTTAGCAATGCATACTACTACTACTAATGAAATGTTTTTAGATATCTATGTAATAAAATGTACAATATGTCTTCATGGAAGATCATTTTTACTTAATATTCTAATAAAATAAAATAAAAAAGATCATTTCGACTCATACAGTGTATATTTATACACGTGCAACTTAATATTGGTTTTGTAAAAAAGGCCTTCATTTAGTCAAGTCATTTTTTATTTGATTTTAATATCTCCCATATATTCAGCATTTAAAAAAAAACTTGTTTAATCTAGAGTTTGAAGCATTTGAACTTGTCAAGTACTTGTTCCCTAAATGCAACTAAAAAGTAATAGATGTTTGGCTAGTACTAAACAGATGCTTTATGCCCTTATGATGCTATGATGATTGACTCTTTGGCTCAACCAACAAATGCTTATTTTTTTTGTATTTTATTTAATAGTATGGTAAACTTTTTCAGCAACTTCTTCAGTGTAATAGTGAAACTAGCATGTGAATAAAAATTGCAGCAGTTTAGTGGTTATGAGTGTGAGTTCTCTTTTGGTTGAGTACCATAATTGCTACAATAAAATCTTTTTATGAATCTCACCCTCTGAATGGTAATGTTGTGTAACGACACAAGCACTGGTCTGCAGAGTCTGATGTTGATTGCTTTGGCCTTGTATCATCTTCACTGTTGATACAGAAATGCAAATAGCACACAAAATACTGGCAATCCAAAGCTGCACATTGGAATTACCTTCACTTTACAGCAGGAAAAGCAGAAACCTTTTATTCAGTTTGAGTAATGGTCTCAAACTCAATTCCTGGTGGGCTGCAGTTCTGCATGGTTTAGCTCTAAACAGCTCCAACTCACACCTGCTTAATAGTCTATAGTAGTCTTTAACACCTTGATCATTTGGATCAGCTGTGTATGACTAGGGTTGGAGCAAAACTGTGCAGAGCTGCGGCCCTCCAGGAATTGAATTTGAGACATATATGAGTTTGAGGGATGCTAAACCTGTATTAATTTTAGCAGTGAACAAACAATCAAGATTGCATTGAGTACTTTTGCATGTGTACTGACCATACATGTAATAAATTGCTTTGCAGATAATTGCAACTTATGCTCAGTGTAAAACACGCCTTACATTACAGTTTTGCAATGTACCTGTACATACACTCTTCACTTTACTACAGTACTTTCGCACAAATTTGACAAGGACAGACATATTTACACAATACTGTTTTATAAACTCTAAACATTTACTGTAGTGGAAAATGCAGACCAGAATTGCATTTTAAAGTTACATGACAGCTCCATTTTAAGCTGTTAGTACACTTGGTTGGTTGCTTGCCTGGTACAGCATTGCAAATATGCTGCGAACATGGGTACAAGTGTACTTTTTTTGTTGAGTTTAGTTCTTAGTTCTCTTGTACTTGTTCTTACGAAGAGCCAAAAACCAAACTTGATTGAGGGATGTGGGTCGAAGGTAAATATACTGTAAACAAATGTAACTGTATTACATTAAAATTGCCATGGGTAATTACTATTTTTAAAAATAACTAGAAAACATTGCTTTATATTAACTAATGCAGCATATATTATTACAATTTATCATGAACTTTAACAGTAAAGACAAAAAGAATCCCGTTTATAACAATGGAGTTTAATGCCAAATAAATGAGTCAAGCTGCACCTGTTTTTGCCTTGATTTGATGTCTCGCTGATGTCTTCTGTATAGTTCTCGGTCCGAAGAGTGAAAGTATTGACATTTTTTTAAATCTGATTCACGTACAACATTTAATTTTAGCTTGCATTTTGTAGCTCAGCAATAAAACAATAAAAAAGGTTATGCTTTATTGGAAATGATGATCTCAGTTAAAAGCATTTGCCCCTCAACCTTTCCCATTACTCTCTTCTCAGATTGGTTGGTGGGCTAAATCAAAGGTTAACATGGGCCAACTTTGGCCCGCATGCCCTAGTTTATGCAACTCTGGTCTAAGCTTTAATGTAGGTGGTAAGTAATTTTCAAATTCAATAGATTATCAGTCTTTTAGTCACCAATGACTTTTAGCCTAATGACTTCAGCCCTATTGACACTCTCTGCAAATGCTTGAGAAAATTAACAGTTGGATGTGCCAAAACCTTCTTCAGTTAAACAAAGAGAAAACTAAAGTCATTGTGTTTGGGTACAGAGACGAGGTTCTCAAGGTGAATGTTGGCTCTAGGGTCAAATAACAAAAATAGGTCAAGAATCTTGGTGTGATTCTGGGGTTAGGTCAGAGTTTCTGTAATCATGTAAAGCCTGTAACTAAATCAGCATACTATCATGTCAAAAACAATGCAAGAACTAGATTCAATTCAATTCAATTCAGCTTTATTTGTATAGCGCTTTTACAATGTAGATTGTGTCAAAGCAGCTTCACATAAATGGTCATAGTAACTGGAACAGTGTGGTTCAGTAACTGGAACAGTGTGGTTCAGGTTTTAGTGTTTAAGTTCAGTTCAGTTTAGCTCAGTTCAGTGTGATTTAATCATTACTGAGAGTTCAAACACTGAAGAGCAAATTCATCGATGCGTAGCTCTACCAGTCCTGAATCATGCGAGGCAGTGGCGACAGCGGAGAGGGAAAAAAAACTTCACCTGATGGGAGTGAAGAAAAAAAACCTTGAGAGAACCAGACTCAGTTGGGCACGACCATTTTAATTTCTCCGCTGGCCAAAAGTCTTGTGCAGAACTTCATTCGCCGTGGTTTATGCTGGAAGATGGCCTCAATGAAGACTCGTCTGTCCCTGGAGCGTCGCTGGAATCAGACACATGTTCTCCACTCCCCACGACCATCAGCGCAGCAGCAGCTCAGGATATGGCCTGGTCCCGGATATGGAATCCTTGGGATCATCACGTCGCTGGTCTTGGATCCAATCAGTGACTCCGCCTAATCTGAGGACCTCGGGATGAGTATCCCCAGGTGAAAATAGAGAATAAAGAGAATAATTAGCGTAGCTGCTGTTCATAGTGTATATAAGCAAGATGCAGAAGCCAGTGTGGAACCCGCTAGGTGATGCATTGAGTGTATGCTTTACTAAACAGATAGGTCTTTAATCTAGTTTTGAACTGGGAGAGTGTGTCTGAGCCTCGGACATTACCAGGAAGGCTATTCCAGAGTGTAGGAGCCATGAAAGAGAAGGCTCGACCTCCTTTACTTGATTTTGCTATTCTAGGTACTACCAGAAGCCCTGAATTTTGAGATCTTAAGGAGCGAGTTGGTTCGTAGCGAGACAGAAGGTTGGTTAGATAAACAGGAGCTAGATTATTTAGAGCTTTATAGGTGAGAAGTAATATTTTAAATTCAATACGAAACTTAACAGGCAGCCAGTGTAAGGAGGATAAAATTGGGGTTATATGATCATATTTTCTAGACCTGGTCAGAACTCTGGCTGCTGCATTTTGTACTAATTGAAGTTTGTTAATAGAGGATGCTGGGCAGCCAGCAAATAGAGCATTACAGTAATCCAGTCTCGAAGTCATAAAAGCATGGACTAGCTTTTCTGCATCAGAGATGGATAGCATATTTCGTAATTTAGCGATATTTCTCAGATGAAAGAAGGCAGTTTTTGTGACATGGGATATATGGTTTTTAAAAGTTAGATTGCTGTCTAATATGACACCCAAATCTTTTATAGTAGAGCTAAAGCTAACGTTGTATCCCTCTAATTGTAAATTGAGTTGCGAGATCTGCTGTGTGCAAGATTTAGGCCCAATAAGTAATAATTCTGTTTTGTCTGAGTTTAAGAGAAGAAAATTGTTGGTCATCCAGTCTTTGATGTCTTTGATACACTCAGTTAGTTTAGAAAGTTCAGACGTCTCGTCAGGTTTAGTGGAAATATATAATTGAGTATCATCTGCATAGCAGTGAAAGCTGATCCCATGTCTTCTAATAATGTCTCCCAGAGGTAGCATGTAAATTGTAAACAGTAAAGGGCCTAAAACTGATCCTTGAGGCACCCCATACTTTACTGGGCAGATTTGTGAAGGCTGTCCATTAAGATTCACAAACTGGTAGCGGTCAGTTAACCACTGACTTAAACCATTGTAGAGCCTGTCCCTGGACACCTGTAGACTTTAAGCGATTTATGAGGATATTGTGGTCAATGGTATCAAATGCCGCACTAAGATCGAGTAAAACTAATAGCGAGACGCACCCTCGGTCAGCAGCTTTGTTTCCAGTGAATCCTGCTGCCAGGATTCTGACCAGAACCAGAAAGTCAGAGCACATCACACCTGTCCTCGGGTCTTTACACTGGCTCCTAGTTACATTCAGAATTGATTTTAAAGTATTATTATTTGTTTATAAATCACCAAATGGCCTAGGACCTGAATACATTACAGATGTGCTCACTGAATACAAACCTAATAGATCACTCAGATCTGTTTATTGTGTTAAGTGTGTTATTCTTGTTCTATGTGAAGCACCACCATGTCAGAATGAATTGCCCCAAGGGGATTAATAAAGTGTTAAACTAAACTAAACTTAAACTAAACTATCTTTAGAATCATATTATAACTAGAAATTCCAAGAGGTCAGTCAAAGCAAGGTCAATCAGCCTTAAAAGTGACTTAGACTGAAAACACATCTTTTATTGAATGTGCACTGTGCTCTGCCCGTTTTTGTCTGTTTTTATATTATTAAATTTTTTTTATACGTGTCTCTTTTATTTCTGTTTATGCAAAGCACTTTGAATTGCCACTGTGTATGAAATGTGCTAGATAAATAAATTCGCCTTGTCTTGCCAAACACTGGACATTTGATTTTCAAACTGCATTGACACATGCAACAACCAGAATAACAAATCGCCAGAATCGCTTTGATCTGGCTTGAACGAAAATGAACCTGCTTTCCAGAACACTCACTGTACATTTCACTTAAAATGTGAATGAAGTAATGTGATTTGTGCAGTAATGTTGCCGGGGGCATTTATTTCCTACTGAGTCTGGATTGAATAATTACAATTCTAAAAGAAATGAGAATGAATGTACACCATGATGCCCCACAAGCATATTTCACAAGGTACTTGTGCTAAACTAATTACACCAGCAATCCTTCTGAAGCAACCTGAGAGATCAAATTGAGTCTCAACAACACATTTAATGGGTTACCCTTTCTGGGGTCATACTTTTAACCTTTGATTTTAACCATTAGCCTAATAAAACTGACAATCACTGCAAATAGACCAAAACATTACCAAAATATTAATGAAATAAAAAAGCAACCCCGCTGAACACTGAAACAGTTCTTCAGTTTGAATTTAATGAGGATGTTTAAGGGCTGTTTGTTCACCGCATTAGAAGCAAGCTGTAAAATGTAAATGAGCTGTGAAAAATCTCTCATTCTCCTTGTGTTAATTCAAATGCATTTCAGTTCCAGTATTAATGCAGAGCTGACCACGGCAGGGTCGTCGTCCTCCGCCTCCACACCTGCTGGGTCTGGATTAGTCTGTGCCTCTCTACTAACGTCAAAACTCTCCACAGGCCTTAGGAGAATTCCATATGATGGATCGCCTCCACTCCGCTTGAGTCAGTGGCCACCCTTGTGCCACCATGTTTTTCCAGTGATAACGGAGCATCATAATCGTCTACATGTTGAGTTTAACTTGAGCACCCTGTGGTTATAAGTCGTGGATTTCTTGTGGTCTACATAGCGCAAAATCTGTCGAATCTCAACCCCGGATGTCTGCATTTCTCCTCTGACCTCTCCGTTCTATTGAGTCTTTGTTGTTCTGGTATTTTCTGTGTGACATCTTCACATTCACTAATCTTGCAATGGCAGTCTTTAGAGAGTTACCCACTTGAGCGAATGAATAGCAGGCGTCAAATCTTATCGAAGCTGACATATCGCCATCTTGATCTGATTTCTCTATAATTCCCCCAACAGGATTCAAAGAGATTGCTTTTGTGAGGTCATGTCTGTTGCCAATATGATAGTGTGTCATTTGCCTTTTTCATTGTAACTGTTGATCTGAATCTCATTGGATTTGGCTATAGCAACAACAGGCTATGAAGTGACATACTTGGAAATACTTTAAAAGGATAGTTCACTCGAAAATAAACAATGTATTCACTGTTTACTCACCCTAAACTGGTTACAAACTTTCATGAGTTTCTTTTTTTACGTTAAACACAAAAGATGACATATTGAAAATAAAATCTAACATTTCATACAAGGAAAAACAAATAAAACAAATTGTGGTTACAGGTTTCCAACATTTTCCAAAATATTAAATAAAGTTCTCATAACATTGTGAAACAATTAAGGGTTGAATCAATGATAAAAGAATTTTATTTTGTGTGAAATATCCCTTTAAAAGTGCACTAGGGGATCTTCCAAAACGCTATTCGTTAGCAGAATCTTTGAAACACAATCTCTTCTTTGCTGTCCAAAGTCACGTCTCCTGAAATCGTGAATAAGCACTACAATTTCGAACAAAAACAAAAAAACTACATTATATCAAGCACAATTTAGTTATGCAGCAATCAAATCTTGTCATAATGTGCAATATTTGATACATGCAAGGATCACTGGTCTCGCTCTCTCATGCGATTTGTCTTAAAGTGACTTCTTCGGCAGCGTGCAAGAATTACACTTATTACTGAGCCATACTTACATGCTATTTCAGACTGAATATTTAAAGAAGCATGGTAAACAATATAGGGAGCACGTCACAGGTTATTAATATAAAAATAAACCAATGTAAATATATAAAACCAACTAAACCTCAGTAAAGCAGGCTAGGCGAAATAGTGCTATTTGCTTCTGTTTTGTTGTTAAAATAAATGAAAATCTGCATGATCAATGCTGTAAAAGGTCCCTTATGAAACTGAAAATAGTCACATCAATCTTTCACCTAAAGATTTCAGTGGCTGAATAACACTTCTGTGCATAGAACCCATTCGTAACACAATAAAATCTACATAAGCTTTGCATGACTAAAATAGTTTCAATTCAGTATTTGTTTTTACCCCTGTCACTTTCTCTTGTGTGCACATAAACATGCGGGACATGTGCACGCGCAAACGGCTGACCTGTGTGAACAGGTGCACAGAAGTTCTCAGAATTATGGGAGATGTCGGCCCAACAATATTTAAGTGGATGAACATTTATTAGTCTTATGCCTTACCCAAAATATAAAATTATATATAAATACATTTACATAATTTAATTTAATCAGTACTATTGTTATGTGAAGAGACTTTCAACCAACACAACAAAAATAATTCTGAAGACAATCACCTACTGCACCTTTAATATATCAATACTAGCTTTAAAAAGCTTGTTTTTTTGTTTTTTTTTTTATAAATATTTTCGCTTATAAGCCACCACCCCCCAGCAGGCACAGGATGTCAACAGATTGACGATGTACTCCAACGTCGTGGTGACGTTGCATTGTGTTTGGAAATGAAAATCTGGTTGACATCAGCATCACTCAGACGTCAATGTCCAACCTAATATCAACCTAACACCAACAAAGTACCAGCGTCTAATGATGTTACAGCTTGACGTTGTGTGGGCATTACCACTATAATGTCTATCAGATGTTAGACTTTGGTTGCCATACCTGATGAGTAAATGTCAGTATTTGATGTGAATTTGACATTAGATTAAGATGTTGGCTCGACATTGAATGTTGGTCACTTTCCATTACAATCAAAATTAACCAAATATCAACATCATTTGATGTCATTGGACTTTAAAATAATGTTGTCCTTAGACACTGGCTAGACATTTAATTGTGGTCACCTGACATCACAACTTAAATCTAACCCAATATTACCGCCTTGTGACCCTGTGTGTCTGCTGGGCCTAGACTACATTTAAGTCTTATTTCATTAAAAGTTTTTATGTTGGTTCTAAGTTTAATCATATGTGCTGAAATAACTGAGAGTGCATTTACAAATACTAAAAGCATTAGTTTTTTTTTTACTATTAAAAATGAACAGCATTTTTCAGAGGTTTCAATGTTAAAATAGGTTTCAAATTCAAGAGTTTTTGTGAGTTTTTACAGAATATTTCCACAATTTTTGTACACTTTTGTCATAAAAACATACTCTCTAACTAAATTCTAAATGGAGCCAGTATAGTTTTTCAAAACCCTGCTTGCTGTATGTATGTGCAATTTCCACATTGCTCTTGACTCCTTATTAACTTTGGTCTTTGTTTTTCAGTCTGAGTCTTCAGCATTTATTTTCAAGATGACTGTCAGATTTGGCAGCACAGGGCTTATTTCCCCTGTCTGGATGTGTGGGATTCATTGTGCCATGAAAAAGATGTGATTTTGAGTCTGGCTGATCAGTGGGGTCTGGATAACCCCTTGATTCATTCCCGCAGCTCTGATTTTGATTATAATAGACTAAATCCTCTCTTCATTCCTGCCATAACAAACCTTTGCACTTGCCAGGCTCCTCGCTTGCACTGAAAGCTCTCAGCAGGAATTTTTCACAAGTGGAATCAGTCATCAAAGCTCTGGTGATTTGCAGTGACCCAGTGGCGTTTGATGTGATTGCATGAGGATGCTTTGGCTGTCTGCATGTACTGATGTTCAAATCACACGCAAGGCCTATTTGTCTTAGATTGGAGCCATTTACAGAGTGGTCCTTTAGTAAACAGGAGATGCTATGCCACATGAATTTATTAGCATGGTGTGAGTACAGTTTGCATTCTGCTTTAACACATTCTCCTGTGTTTTATGAATTTTAAAGACAAGTGTAGGATGATAAAATAACAGCGCGTCTTGACAGCAGGCTGCAATGCATCAAAGAAAATGACTTCACCGTCTCTCTTTTTAGTGCAAACTGCAGGAGGGATAATAGAGTTATATGAGCATTTTGATTACATGTAGAACTATATATAAATTATTCATGAATGTTTGAAGAAGGCACATCCATAAAAGTTATTGCATGAGTTTAAAACTAGTTTTGGTACATAAAGCAAGAAAGATAATCTCGAAACTACTCAGGGCTTTTTATTTCTGCCAGACTTTCCAACACACAGCACAGAGCTAATTTTTCACTCCTCTATTGGCGGCTGTCCCATTTGACACTTGTATTACCAGTAGGTGGGTCACGAATCACCCTAAACTTGGTTTGTTTTAAAACAAGTTTTCGCTTTGTACTTGAAGAGGTTGGCGACCGTTCCTGAGGCACATAGCTCTTTTTATTGATGCCTGCATTGGGAGAAAATCTTTAACCATGGTGCTGACTTCAACAAATGTGCGAATGACAAAGAGCATCGCCGTGCAGCTGAAAGTGTGGAAAATCTGCTAACTGCCTTCTTACTTTCTGCCTTTTTCACATCATCCATTACTCTGCTGTTAGGAGTAGAAGTTAAGCAAACTACACTTCAAGGGACAAACTATCATGGGTCATAACTGTATAAGTGCTTTAACACTTTTTTCAAGAAACCAAGTCAGAGCCTCGTAAAAAAAAGATTCATTGGTTATTTTTGTCCACAGATACAGTGCCTGTCCTGTGATGATGAAAAATAGATCATCACTAAACTCAGAGAATGCAATCTCTAAAACCTTTTGATTTAATGGCTAATTTGTATTAATTTGTACAATCTCATTTGTACATTATAGTACAATTTTCTCATCCCCTAATGACAGGGTGAGGGGTGTGGTTCACTTTTAAAATCTTATGTTTTCTTACCAATAAAATGGTATAAATTCATATGAATTAGACACTTTTCTGGCAATAAGTAACGGTGTTTCCTCTTGAGATGGGCTGTGGCAGAATTCTGTTTATAGTGAATAGGGGGAATGGGGCAGGTTGGCACAATTTTTATTTTTTTTGTTTTATATGGAGTGACAAAAGGTTATATAAACCAGTTTGGTGCAAATTCATGCTTAAGTTGTTAAACAGGCACTGAACTACAGTAACACCACTTAATATTGTTACTTATTTTTTATGATTAAAATGTATCTAATTTTACATGAAGTTAACTTGTTAACAAAGTTTCGGCAGTGGGACCATGCCTCACTTTGCCTCCAATCACCTACTCCCTAAAACTTATTTAAGGCAAACCAGCGCTCTAGCACTGTTCTTCTTGTTCTCTTGCCTTTCCTTTATTTCCTTGCTTCCCATTGACAATCCCATAACCCTCTCTTCCCTCATGGGTTGAATCGAGGGGCCAATCATTCTACCAAAATATTACAGAGACGATACCCCTACTCTAAGTCTCTGGACATCATCGTAGTAGGACGCACGATCATCCTACCTACCTGTTCACTGTTTATCCTCTTACTTCCCTTCCCATTCATCCCATTGTTCCCTTACTATCCCTTTCATCCCTACAAAAAAGTCTAGCTCAAAGTGTAGCATGGTCCTTGCTGGTGAAAATATTATTTATATAAGGCATAATGTACCTGTACATCTATGGGTTTATACTCCAGAATTGAATCAGACAGACTTTTCAGTAGCTGTTGCATGAGAATGATGGCTTTTATTTAGCAAAAACAACTGGTAACACTTTATTTTGATGGTCCATTTGAGTATTAGTTGACGGTCTGCTTAAAATCTGCTGATACTGCTTCTTCAACAGACATTTAACTGACTCTAAGACACTTTGCAAGCAAGTACATGTCAACTTACACTAACCCTAACCCCAATCTAACAGTCTACTTATAATCTAATGAGAATTAGCTGGCATGCAGATGCAATGTAACTTAAATTCAATAAACGGACCATCAAAATAAAGTGTGACCAAACAACCACCTAGATGTACATAATTTCATGGCTACTTGCCACAAAACTAAACAATTAGACACAAAACATTGATCTGAGCTATAATATTGTAATAATTCTTTAAATAAACATAACAAAAATGGCTGAATGCAGCCTACACTGACTTATTATGCATTTGCAAAATGGCACCAAACAATCAAGGTTACCTTGGTTCACCTCTGTACATACTCTACATGTTGCGTTATACATGGAGTCTACAGCTGGATCGCAGTTCAGCATTATATAGGCACCACTGGCAACATTAAAAGATAACAGTAGTTACTCCCAGGGTCATTTATATCGAAGTTGATATTTAGCCGCACCATGTTAGTGTTTCGTAACATCTAGTTTTTTTATGAAGTGAGTTCAACTCCAAGCTGGAGGACCAGGACATACACACATACACTACGGAAAATTTAGCTTACCCAGTTCACCTATTTCCCATGTCTTACGACTTTGGGGCTAAACCGAATCACCCGAAGGGAAACCCACGAGAACACAAGAAGAACATGCAACCTCTGCACAGAAATGCCAAATGACCCAGCCGGGGCTTGAACCAGCGACCTTCTCTCTGTGAGGTGGCAGTGCTAATCACTGAGCCACTGCATCACCCTCAAAGATAATAATAATAATATTGTACTAAAGTTTTAGATATGTGGCATAGCATAATATCTAGTGTAAGCCCTTTTAAGTTTCGACTGGGCTGTGTAAATCATTGATGCTTACTCAAAGCATGTTTTGAAGAAAGCTAGTACACAATGACATTGACAGCTGATGGAAAACACCAAGGTAGGCTATTCGAAAAGCATAAAGTCAGCATATATGTTCAATTTCCCCAATCAGAATGTCAAGTTAGTAAATGTGACCAGCAGAAAGCTGATTTGTTTTAAAGTGATTTCTATGTGAGCTGTGAGTTATTACTATGACAAAAATGGCATTTTAATGTGGCTGCACCATAACATTTATATTTTGCAAATATATAAAAGTACATGTACAAGTACAAACCTTCATTTTCTAAAAATGCAAAACTCTGAAAACCATTATGCAATTCACACATAGGCTAATTACAAACAAAAAGACAAAGAGGCGGAATGCGTGGATCCCAAACACTTTCTCATCCCGATCTGACTGACTTGCTGATGTCATTTTCTATCACCGCTCCATCCGAGTTCATCCAGAGCGAGAAGGCACAATTTGCGCACACTCAAAAGAGCCCAGAGCACAGCAGAGCCCGCGGAGCACCGTAAAAACACGAGCTCGTTTTCTGGTGATGAGCACAGACCGACGCACGCTGAGCTCTGCTGTGTCTCTGTCGCGTCACACACCAGCTCGAGCATTGCGCTGCGCCGCGCGTGGACTCTCCTCGCTGCAGTGATCGCTGCGTCTCTCCTTTCACCCCAAAAGAAACCTCGCCGCAGCTGGCAACCGATTAGAGAGCACTTACATCGCGTCTACCCTAGGAGCAGGAATCCTCACACCTTGTTTGGCTCTCCTTTTCGGTAAGTCTCCTCTATGTGTGCATTGGGAAAGTCGTTGACAAAGGTTCATCCTTTTGCGACCTGCAGTATTGCAATGCATTGATTCAGCAGATGATTTAATGTGCATAACTATTATATATGAGAATGCTTTTGAATAAATAACTCTCATAAACCCATTTATTGTGGGTTTTTATATATTTTAAGATTTTTAAAAGCCACATTCATGTGAATCAACGTTTTGCCAAATTACATTATGAATGAAAAAAGCAATTGAAGCACAGTAGTAAAGTGGCTAGAAATCTGAGCTTGCTATGTCAAATGAATGGGCATGAGTTGACAATGGCCCCAGGTGTACACCTCTGAGACAGCTGTGTGTTATGCGTAGCCCTACAGTGTTGGGCTTGGTGAGAAATGTATTTGTCCGCACATGTTGGTGCATATAATTTGTTATGCATGCATTTTGACAGATTACATAGCCAACTATACCAGATATACCAGAAGAATTGGACTTGATTTTGAAACAACCTTTTTTCCCCTCAGTTATTTGTTAACAATTCATTTTGTATTGTTATTTTATCATTGAATACATATTCACTTGAACTATACCATTTTTTTTGTTTGAATGACCTTTTGCTAATGGACAGATTCAATCTAAGAGCTTTGAAATTCTGATTAATTATATTGATGTTCTGTAGATGTTCTTAAATGTCCATTTTCTGTTTTTATTTTGTGTTATGATGGAATTCAATATCAAAATCGCCATTATATTAAGACTTAGATTTGGTTCCATGTGATTAGGATGATCATAATTATAATTCCAGCATGATTACATTAGTTGTTTTTTTTTTAAATGAAATGAGCATCATAATGTTTTGATGTTGCTCTTTTATAGTTCTAAATTCAAAAAGCGACTGCAAGCTTCTTGTAGACTGCAGGGTCAATGCATCTCTAATGCACAAGGGTTACAGGGCAGAAATAGCATATTGACATTTTAAGCAAGTGGGTATCATCAGCCACCCACAATCTTACACGCTCAAGGTCACGCTGTAAAATAATTAAATAAAGTAAATGTTTGTTATATAATATGACTGTTTAAATAAGCTGGATGTGCTAAATCACTTGGCTGGCTAGATTCACATGTGACATAATCTGTCAGGCTCGTGTGGATGTGAACACTGTTGTGATGAGTCGGCTCAGGGTTTAAAACGCCTTTTGATCTCTGGACAGGGCTCAGTTTGCATAGTCATCATAACCGCCTGCTAGTCAGTTGTTAGATGACACGAATGCTTGTACAACATAACACAGCACTGTTGTGTTGATCATAACAAAGCATTTTTTTTTTCTGTGGATGCATAAACACACCTTGCTGCTTCTACTTTGAACGTAGCATTGCTAGTCTGTGTGTATGCCAAAGATCAGCTCAATCTATCTGCATTACAGCAGTGTCGCGTGAAAAGGCTAAATCATTTTAAGAGATCGATACAACCTGCGCGGCATAGTCACAGGGGACAGAGCATTCTCTCTGGTCTCCTGTTGCAGCAGAAATAGCACTGATGCAGCCTAAATGGAAAATGGAGTGGACTATTGCTTTTTAGGTAGACAGGCTCTTCGGTTCCTTTTATAGCCTGCAGTGACCAACTCTTTTTAACAGCATTGGAAGATCAGCACATCATGTACACATGAGGCTTATTGTTCAGTCTATCGCTACTTAAAGCCACCATTTTTGGGGGGACTCACCTAGAATGATGCAACAAGTAGCAATATCTTGTTTTTGCATCTTATTATTTTTCTATACAGGCCAAATTAAGTTCTAAAAAATGTTTTGGACATGCAGCAGTGACAGTATAATTGTAATATAAATACAGTATAAAATAATTTATTGGACCAAATATAAACACATGTTTTATGCCTTTCCTCTGTTTTAGGCAGTGTTTTAATTACTTTTTAAGATCTAAATATTTCTCTATGACTACAAGGGTTAACGTTTTACATGTTAACACATCAGCATGCATGGAATTTAGTGTTTAGTTAAAAGTGAAATGTGAAACTTTGTTTTGTTTTGGTCTAATTGACCCTTCGCTAAGTCCCGCCCTCCTTAGTTGCTGTTGTTACACCTGTCAAGCTTTCGTGCCTGGCACGTCTATTACAATATGTATGTGCCGGTGTCAGACATTCTTAGATTTAATTAGTCATTTTTGGCGTACATGTGAGATATCTGAGAAAGCCAGACAAAACAGGACTGCAGTATGCATTAAAGGGGTATATTTACGACGTCATACGCAACCGGTTAGAAAATAATTGAATCAAAACTGAAGCTAAAGCCTAGCCGCCTTATACACTGACCATTCAACAGCTCAGTTCATGCACAGCAAAATAATATAATAATTACAAATTAACTGTGATTTATCTTTTTTTTAGCCCAAAATCCTGATAGACTAATTGTTGTGCAATAAAATAAAGCATTACTAACCGAAGAGGAAACACGCATGGACAGTGCTTCCATAGAAAGAGCAGCCAGAAAGGGGAAATTGAGGGTTTTATGCCAAGAATTAGCATCATTTACCCATAACAATATACAGTATAACTGTCATTATGTTTGTGTTTTTTATATCGTTTCTATTCTAATTTGCAGTTCAGTGGAAAAAACAAACACACTGAAAAGCAAATCAAAGTATAAATAGCAGAAGTGAACAAATAGATTTTCCCTACCAGCAAATATTAATCCCACACCAAATATAAAAGCAGACACTAACCCGATGTAACATCGTCACCTACGACTAGGCCCACACGAAATCTGAAAACGCAGAATTCTGCAGGTTTTTAGCCATCATTGATTCTGTTTATTTACTTGAGTAAATTTGTGTAAATTTATAATTATTCAGTTTTTAAATTAATTTCAGTATAATTATTGACTAATATAAAAATGTTCATATAATTTATTTATTATACAGTTTGTAAAGTAATATTTTCTGTCTTTTAGTAGATTTATTATATAGAAGATTTAATTTGTTTACCAAGTAAAGTGGATCTAATTGGATTTGCATTGTAAACATTAAATACAAGTTAAAAATGTATTACTTTTTAGTTAATATATTAAGATTTTAGTTATGATACTCTCAACTCAACTTAACTAAATTCTGCGCAGAAACAGTAAAAAATGTCTGCAGATTCCGTCTGGCCCTACCTATGACTAAATCTCCAAATGAAAAGACAGACGAAAACGGTAAATTGTAGCTCTGACATGGACATGAGGGTTATAAAACAGCTGCGGGTGAAGTATATTGATCACAAGTTCTCAAATTGTGATTATATCTCTGTTTTCCTCTGTTGATATGTAATCCAAATGTTCATTGCTTGAAACTGATGGAAATATGACTGAATCGTGCTGCTTTTACAGCTCCTCACACAGCTTGGTCCACGCTAACATTTCTCCAATTTGGGTTTTAAGCTTTGGAAAATAAAAAAATTCAAAATCACTTATTTCATTTATTGGGTTTTACTGTCCTCAAATTGCTTCTTTTACTCAAATAGATTAAGTTCACAGTACTTATTAGGATTAGTTTTTGAACTTAAATGGTTTGTTGAAATCAGTGTCCTCAAACAGTTCGAGTTACCTCAACTTTTTGGGTTTTACAGTGCAAGAATGAATGTTTTTTCCTCATGTGCTCACCATCATGTTGTTTCAATCCCACGCTCTTTCTCCAGAGCTCAAACAGAACATATTTTCATGCAGAATTGTTTAGTATTGATTTCTGATATGTTGATCGGCACAAAATACTAAGACATTTCTCAAAGAATCTTTGATGTCGAACAGGTTAGAAGGTGGGTAAAATAGCATTTTGATTTTGGGTGAATTATTAACCTGATTTGAAGCATTTGGACAGAGACAAAAACACAAACAAAAAAAGAATAGTTGGTTTTGATGGAGGGCGACACAGTAACTCAGTGGTTAGCATTGTCACCTCACAGCAAGAAGGTCACTGGTTTGAGCCCCGGCTGAGTCAGTTGCCGTTTCTGTGTGGAGTTTGCATTTTATCATGTGTTTGCATGGGTTTTCTTCAGGTGCTCCGGTTTTCCCCACAGTCGAAAGACATGCACTATAAGTGAATTCAATATGGCTGGAAGGGCATCTGCTGTGTAAAACATATGCTGGATAGGTTGGCGGTTTATTCCGCTGTGGCGACCTCTGGTTAATAATGGTACTAAACCGAGGGAAATTGAATAAATGTTTTAAAGGAGCTACAGTATATGTAGCTCCTTTATGTAGCTTTATGTCACAGTGAACTGCAGTCAGCAATTTATTCCTGTTCTCACAATTGTTCTCAAATAATAAAAGATACTAAATATAAATTAAGAGCTGAGATATACTCATGGTGAGTCCGTTTAGGATTTTACTTAGAAATAAAAACAATTATTTTAGTGTGAATACTGTACTGAACATCAAGCTGCTGAGCTTCATTTTCTTTTCGGCTTAGTCCCTTTATTAATCTGGGGTCGCCACAGCGAAATGGAGCAGAATGCCAACTTATCCAGCATATGTTGTACACAACGGATCCACTCCCAGCTGCAACCCGTTACTGAGAAACACCCATACACTCTAATTCACACACATACACTACGGACAATTTAGCTTACCCAATTCACCTATAGCATGTCTTTGGACTTGTGGGGGAAACCGAAGCATTCAGAGGAAACCCATGCAAATACGGAGAAAACATGCAAACTACACACAGAAATGCCAACTGACCCAGCCAGGGCTTGAACTAGCAACCTTCTTGCTGTGAGGCGACAGCGCCACCACGCTGCCCTCATTCCCTCACAACAATAAAAATAAACAAACACATACACACAAACCGACAAAGGTGAGAAAACGGCAGTAACAATAGCATCTGATTATTGTGTTATGGATACTAAAGTGGATACTTAGGCTCTGAAACTATTGGAGGTTAAATTAAAATTGGATTCAAATTACACGGTTATGTTAGTTGAGCTATAAAGTATATATGAGACTGCAGGTCTGGCTGTGTAAGACTGTATTTTAAATGAATAGCTGTTCTTTGTGTGACATTGATTTCAAGATTGAATGACTGAAATAGGGTTTTGTTGCATCTTGAAGATTGTATAGACAGTTTTATGTGTCATACAGTATACGATGAAAGAGAGCCTCTCAGGAGTGTATATAAATGTCACATCTTTTATCTGGACAAAACTTTCCTTAACATAAATGTAAGATGACGGGTTTCAGAGACTACAAAAGGCAACATTTTTTTAAAAGCTGTTTACACAGTGCTAACACACACACACAAATGTGTTCATTAATAAATGAACAGTTAGACTTATAACCTCTTTATGAGCTGTTCATTGTAAGATTCTTTGAGGAGTCAAACATTGTTCTTCAATGGCACTCACTGCATTTCTGTGCATTTCTCTTTTGGAAGCTTTAATTTTAATTGACCGATTATTAGATTGTTTGAACTTTCCATTTTGTGGCTTGACAGAAGTGATTCGTATCTTTGACCATGGAGGGATCAGCTGGATGAGGATTCAATTAGGAGTGATGCTGATCATCTAATTAGTTTGCTATCATAAATCAGTCTCAGAGAGCGAGCGAGCGAGCTGTACAACAATGCATTATCGCTGATTCATAGGCAGTTTCAAGGCAGCTGTTTTTAGCACTCTGAATGTGCTATGCTGTGCTTTTTCTCATGGGTGGATCCCTCATAAAGAGAGGTATTCCCCAAGGACGCCTCCATTGCAGTCTGCAGATCAGCGAGGGCTACGCTCCTGCCATTAAAAAGCTGGCCGGCTAGCAATCTCATGCATTGTAGCCTCATTTCCACCATGCGTGAAATATGAATGATTTTTTCTGCATCTGTGTATTTAGAGAACAGCCAAGCCAGGATGTATGAGGATTGCCATTTGCTTGAAAATAAAATGCTGTGTGGGAAACTAAATTAGCGCTCATTATCTTCAGCATCGCTGCTCGTTTGTCAGTTTCAGACTGGAGATTAATTGTAATGAAATTTGAAGTGTAATGTTCTCATCTAGTGTTTACAGGAGTGTGATGAGAGCTCATCACTATGATTTGTTAGAAATGAAGAAATTAAAAAGCAGCAGAATTACTCAGCATTTCATCCTCAGCTCCCCTCCCCCCTCTCTCTTTCTCTCTGCGCTTTCATTGTATCCTTATTAATGTTACAGAAGCACAGGTTTTCAATTTGCAAAAAAAATGTAAATGTCATATTGAAGCTTAGGATGTGATGACCTTTTGGTAATTATGAGAATGATGCTTTGTTTAATTAACCCATTTCCCTGTCAGTAATGCACACAGTGTGTGTGACAGCCGTCTGTAGGGGGAAAAGGCTGTGGGCTGCTCTTATAAGCAGATGTGGGCAGGATAAAACACTGCTCGTCGTCCAGAGGCAAGGAGACATTTGTAATAGCAATTATAAATTGAAAAAAGGTTTCTTATGAGTATTCTTTTATGTCCAGTGAGATACTATTTACATACAAAACTGTGAAACATACAAATACTCTGGCATGCTCTCCATAGGCATTTCCACATTGTCTCATTGCAACAATCTTAAAAAGAACAGTTGTAAAGGGAATGTTAAGTTTCAACCCTGCTTCAACACACTCCTCATAGACCTCCATTTATACGCACGTAAATTCGTCAGACTGGAAACGCAAGCTTGTGCTGCAAGTTTAGCAGTTTGCTGCATTGCAAAGTTTGCTTGGTGAACCTGCGAAATCGCATCACTTGACTGCGTGAGACCAAACGAGGATCAAGACATGACCTCTCTGGACAGAAGCTTAAAATATGGACCAATCGCTCGCTATTTTAAATGTCTATTTATTTTGTTTAATCCCGTCCCTTTTCACATTACCGTACTACAGAATTTCGCATGCTCAAACTCTAGTGAGCTTGCAAACTTTTGAGCCCCCAAAATAACCTTTCAGTGAAGAGTTTTCTAAATATCTTTTTTTCACTAAGCATGTACTACTTTTAAGATTCTTTTAAAGAAACTTTTTGTGAAATGGAAAAGTTCCATGGTTATTAAATGATTGAAAAAATAATGAAATGAAACTAACCAAGCTAGCTAGCCAGCTACACTATCGCATAAATTTTGGGCTTCATTCATTCATTCATTCATTCATTTTCTTTTCAGCTTAGTCCCTTTATTAATCAAGGGGTCGCTACAGCGGAATGAACCGCCAACTCATCCAGCATATGTTTTACGCAGCGGATGCCCTTCCAGCCGCAACCCAACACTAGGAAACACCCACACACTATAGTCAATTTAGCTTATCCAATTCACCTAAAGCACATGTCTTTGGACTGTGGGGGAAACGGGAGCAACCGGAGGAAACCCATGTGAACCATAAAACCCGAGGCCATAAACTTAATATTTGGTATCACACCACAGTCCTTATGTTTTAATAAAAGTAAGGTAAATGTGATTGCCTTTGCTACGCTTTTAGGTAGAAGGTTAATATTGCTCAAATGGAAGGAAAAATTTCCTCCAAACTTTAGGCAATGTCTTATGAAACTTCTACACCACCTGACCTTAGAAAAAATATGATATACTGTAAGAGGTTGTGCTGTTATGTTTTATGGCAACCTGTTAAGATCACATAAAGAAGATGGACCCTTCAGTAATTTTAGAAGAGTAATTTTTTTCCTTGTTATTTTTTATTATTACATTTTTCCTTTTTCTTTTCTTTCCTTTTATTTATAAGGCGCAGTGGGTATCGCTGTCACCTTAAAGCAAGAAGGTCACTGGTTTGAGCCTTGGCTGGATCAGTTGGCATTTCTGTGTGGACTTGCATGTTCTCCCTGTGTTCGCGTGAGTTTCCTCTATGTGTGAATGAGAGTATATGGGTGTTTCCCAATGATAGGTTGCAGCTGGAGAGGCATCTGCTGCATAAAACATATGCTGGATAAGTAGGTTCATTCCGTTGTGGCGACCCCTGATAAATAAAAGGACTCAGCCAAAAAGAAAATGAATTTTTCTGGTAATGTCCTCCATTTGTTTGCTCACTGATCTAAGTCTACTTTAAATTTAATCAGCTGAATGAAATGATTTAATCCACCGTGACTCACTAAAGCCATCATATTTATTTAACTGCATGGCTTGCTTAGTTTTATTTTAGCCATGATATTAATTATGAAATTAATGTTTTCTTCTGCAATATACATACATTAGTGGCAGTGTGTGTGTGTGTGTGTGTGTGTGTGTGTGTGTGTGTGTGTGTGTGTGTGCTTAGATTAAATGACTTTAAAATACCATTTACTCAAATTCAGTTAAATTTATTTTTACTGCGTAAAAACTTGCTGGATAAGTTGGCGGTTCATTCCGCTGTGGCGACCCCAGATTAATAAAGGGACTAAGCTGACAAGAAAATGAATGAATGAATTCACTGAAAGGTGACACGGTGGCGCAATGGGTATCGCTGTAGCCTCACAGCAAGAAGGCCACTGATTTGAGCCCCGGCTAGGTCAGTTGGCATTTCTGTGTGGAGTTTGCATGTTCTCCCAATGTTTGCGTGGGTTGCCTCTGGGTGCTTCGGTTTCTCCCACAGCTCAAAAACGTGCTGTAGGTGAATTGGGTAAGCTAGATTGTCTATAGTGTATGTGTGTATGCCCTGGTCCTCCAGGTTGGGGTTGAGGGTTGCGCTAACAACTCACAAAAAACTAGATGTTGCGAAACACCAAGATGGTGCGGCTAAAAATCAGTCCTGGGAGTAAGTAATTTACTTTAACAATAGGTTATACCTTAAGAAAGTCTTTTCAGTCACTTTTACATAAATATAAAATAAGGAATATCACTAAGCGCAGCTCCAAAATACTAATCAAATTTAATTTAAAATCGTTATACTCTGTACTTATCTTTTATTCCTCAAAGCACATAGTTTTATCCATTTGTAACAAGGTAAATTATAAATGACTTAAACAATAAATGCTGGAACTTTGTACCTCCAGTGCATTTGAGAGCCACAGTCGACCTCCGTTTCGCAGAACAACCTTTATACAGTTGAGACAATTTTCACAGTTAAAATGAATAACAGCTCCAGGCAAAGTGAGATCACAGCTATTTTGATTTGTGTGCCTCGCAGACACCATGGGGAAACAGAACAGCAAGCTGACCCCTGAGGTAATGGAAGACCTGGTGAAGAACACAGAATTTAATGAACACGAACTCAAACAGTGGTACAAAGGCTTCCTGAAGGACTGCCCCACCGGCCGACTCAACCTAGATGAGTTCCAGCAGCTCTATGTCAAGGTATGGACGCTAGTCACTTTGTCATACATTTCTTTACATGTGCTGGCTTTTTGTTGACCTAGTAATTCACTCTATTTGGGCTTGTCTATTTGTCTATTTGCTTTCATGGTTGCAGCTAGTGCTAAATGTTCTTGCACAGGGTAGGGCTGCATGATATTACAAAAAATAAATAAATAAATAAATAAATAAATAAATAAATAAATAAATAAAAATAAATAAATATATATATATATATATATACATACAAAATACAGTAAACAAATTGCAAGCATGCATAAATGCATTAGAGCAAAGATACAACTTAAATAAACAGGGCATTATGATTTACTTGGGAGTCGAACAGAATTCGGGTACAGAAATTAAATAACCAAATTTAAAATAACATTTTATTGGGTTCATCATAAATACAATTAATCCTTGTTGACCTGAATTCTTTAATCTTGTTTCAAAAACTTTCACTCTAATTAGATTTAACTTTGCAATTATTTCAATAATCAGTGCTGATCTGGTCAGTTGAAACTCTGACTGGATATGTATGTTTTAAATTGCAATGCATGTGCGCTATTCGGTAATCTTGGGTCTGTAAAGCACTTTGGTTAAATGTGCTAATAAAAGGATTGCTCCAGACTGAAGAGGCCGCTGAGGAGAGCACCAGAAGCATCATGTGACGTACAAGAGACTGGAAGAGCCCTCTGAGTCATTCAGTTGGATATAGTCTGATGTATAACTGGCACAAAACTCAATTCGGATCTCCACGGCTATGCTAGTTGGCTACTAGTCATATGCCTGGCTCCTTTATGGCTTGTCAGGCATGAGCAGTTGCTGTCATGGCATGTTTGACTCTCTTTCGTAGTTGATTTTTATGATTCATGAGGATATATCACTACAGTTTGTCACAAAGTGAATGTGCTGCGGATGCTGAGTGTGTCTACTGTACAGCCCTGCAGCTCCAATTATAATATGAATACGAATTTTGTAAAGGCATTATGCAAGATCATTTCAACTAACAGCCAGTGTAAATAACCACAAGTCTCACAGCTCTGTTCAGAAACCACAATGCTTTCAGATTGGTGCGAAATGAAAAGAAAGGGCAGGAGTCTTTCAGTGATTTGGGATAATAGTTTTCAGGGAAATGATATCATAGCGTAGTTTTATTAAAATCTGAATGAGAGGAAATGGATGACCTCAAATTAGCAAGGTGCTGAGATCCTGCAGACTGAAGGATTGTTTGTGTGTGTGCATTGCTATTTGTGTGTGTGTTGGCACTTATACTGCTTGTTGCACAGGGTATATTGGGAGCAGGTGTTTCGTGATGGGTTGTGGTCGGTGGTAAATTTAATTAATTTAATTAGCGTAGTGGGATTTTTTAAAACATGATTCACTTTCACATGCTTTTGTGCACTCTTAACTTAAGCATTGCTAAATCAATCATTTTTGCAATGTATTAAAATAAATAATTAATATTGTTAAATGTACTTATTCTATTATATTCAGAGCCGATACATGGGATTCATCTTGTACTGTTTTCCTCTTCTCGGCTCTAGACTGCTGTTGTCTTTTTCCAGGGATAGAGTTGCAACTTGAATCAGTTATGATGATCTATGGTTGCTAGCAGCCGCAAACAAAAGTGGGCCAGGGCACACGTACGCGTGCGTGGAAAAAGATACATCACATGTTTTTTCTGTTCGCCATAAAATGCTTTTTAAAATGTAGTTATCAACATGTTTTCAATATATTTTTATTCATTTCATTTATTTCAATATACAGTACACTCAGTTTATATTAATATTACTAAATAAACATTATTAAAAATTTAATGCAACCTGCGTTCTCTGTGTATATGGAGCGTTGGTACTGATTTAATTCAACTGAATTTAATTTAATAAAAAAAGGTAATTTAATTTAATTTAATTTAATTTAATTTAATTTTATTTTATTTTATTTTATTTTATTTTATTTTATTTTATTTTATTTTATTCTATTTTATTTTATTTTATTTTATTTTATTTTATTTTATTAAAATTTTGTCAGTTGGCATTTCTGAGTTTGCATGTTCTCCCCGTGTTCGCGTAGGTTTCCTCAGGGTGCTCCAGTTTCCACCACAGTCCAAACATATGCACTATAGGTGAATTAAATAAACTAAATTAGCCATAATTTTGTGTGTGAATGAGCACGTTTGTATGTTTCCCAGTACTGGGTTACATTTGTAAGGGCATCTGCTGTGTGAAACATTTGCTGGACAAGTTGGCAGTTTATTCCTCTGTGGCAACCCCTGATTAATTGAGGGACTAAGCCATTATTTATATATATATATATATAAATTATATTATATTATTGTATTATATTATATTATATTATATTATATTATATTATATTATATTATATTATATTATATTATATTATATTATATTATATTATATTATATTATATTAAGATTTAAGGTATTTAAAGTATTTCTGTAACTAGCTTTTCTATAGATGTACATGCAGGTAATAATTTGAGCTCTTCTATAGATAGGTATAAAGACAATAATCTGAACCCACAAATGAGCATGATTATATGGGCAAAGCTTGGTGAGCTGCTGGCATTGTCTTTCGTTCTGTTTTTGTGGAAGCCATATTGGTAGCTAAATTTAGCATCTTTTCAATGATTCATGCTTTTTCAATAATAGGTTGCCAGACTAGACTGGGGAAGAGATCAGTCGTATGAACCCAGTTTGTACCGAAAATAATCTTTTGCGGCAGATGCTGTAGATCATGTATGTCCAACTATTGATGGTGCAACTTAAACAGTTGCTTTACAGGAAATATCAGGACAGATTATGAGCTACAATAGAATTATAAGGCCATGTGCTAAGGGTGAACGTATAGAAAATCATTAGCCTGTTGCTCAAATAAGTATAAATGCATTTTTTAATGTGTTTTTGCATCTATTTATTTTGATTTTATGATAATTATAAAAATGTATTGTGCATCAACATGTATTATTATTTAACATAATTTTGATGACTTCAACTCTGAAATCTGGACTTTACTAGAACTATGTAAAGCTGCTTTTGACAATCTATATTGTAAAAGCACTATATAAATAAAAATCACTTCTTGAATAAATATCACTTAATGATTTTGGGAAAATGATGAAGTCCTGCTTATGCAAATTAGTTAGGTGTTTAGTCTATTAGGCTGCACAATATATCGTTTCAGCATTGATATTGCAATGCGTACATCCGCAATAGACACATCGCAAAGATATGTAATATCCAGTCTGAATTATAGTAGTCGAGGAGCTACAGAATTGCATTTAATCATTGTATTTATAAAAAAAAAATGTATACGATTAATGCAAAAATGTTTTTCTTACTTAGAATTTTTGTCATGTTTATAGTCCAAATATCTACATTTCACATACTTAGGAGATAATTTTCCTTGTTTTAATGAAACACTCTTAATTTTCACTTAATTTCTCTGATGGTGAAAAGTAAACATTATTTTTACTTGATCTAAGATTTTATTATTATTATTTTTTTTGATAATTGGACAAGAAACGAGACAAAACAAAGTAAGAAAAGCTTTTTTTGCATTGTGTTTATTTAATTTTTGCAGCTGAATATTTTGTGAAACTCCCCAGAAAACATCAAATAGATACAGTATATTCAAGATGTCTTTTGAAACTGCATTTATATCGCAATATGTATTGCAGAAAAATAGGATATCGCAATATCAGATTTTTCCAATTTTGAGCAGCCCTAGTTTAGTCTATGTGCTTGACAACTAAAAAACAATTGAAATACAAAATTCTGTTTCTTTACAAAGTGACATCGCCAACTACTGTCCTGCCATAATAGTGCTTTGTTGTTAATCTTTATGAAAAGGAAAGATGTCTGTCCATTAAAATAAAAGAATATATTATATATAATAATATATAATAAATATATATAATAAAAGAATATTGGAATGCAAAAGGGTTGTGCAGGTAGCTTTTTAAAGAGACTAGCTATGTTTCCATCCATCTATTTCTATGCATATTTTTGGAATATCACATTACAAATGATTAATGGAATAAGCAATATGCGAATACATTTAGATAATGCGCATAAAAAATGTATGCACATAACTGATTAGGAAAAACGTTTAATTTGATATGAAAAAAATTAGCACAAATTACTATCAAACACATTTAAAGATTCAATTCTTGCACGCGTATCAAACAAATTATTTTGTTTAGCAGATCTTGTGATATGCATGATGGGACAACACTATTGGACAAACCAGCAGACCAACCACATGTACCTGACATCTAACATATTGGCTGCATCTGAAATCGATACTTCCATACTATATAATATGCTAAAAACAGTATGTGAGTCGAGTAGTATGTCCAAAATCATAGAATTCGAAAAACAGTATGCGAGAAGTACCCGTATAACTTACTACCTTCAGTGAGATTCTGAAGTGTGCATATGATGCTATCTCATGATGCCCTGCAAAAGAATTCATGAAGGAAGGAAGTGACGCAACTCACGCGCGTAGGTGATCATGACAAAATGGCGGATGTAGTACGTCCGAGTTCTATTCATACTGCTTACATTCAAACTGTATAAACTGTACTTTTCTAATGTTTGAGTAGAACATTCACATTCAAATGCAACATCTACTGAGTAGTAGGAAGTTTCGGATGCAGCCGTTGTTTTGGTCATTCTAAGATCCCTTAGCCAAAGTCCATGATCAAAGTGGTTCAGTATTATTAACAGAGGTTTTCTTACTATGAGGGAGATTGTATTGTTGCATGTATTACTTACTATTGTAAGACCCTTAACACGTAACTTGGTTACGTGGAAATGCATAGCTTCCCTGTGTACTGACATATAGGTGCAGTTTTAGCATTAGCCGTTATGCTTTTTAGGCAAATAATTTAAGGCTTGCTTTCAATAGGCTTTGTTATTACCTCCCTAAACTGCTCTGAGCAAAAAAAAAAAAAAACACTTTCATGCCTCCAAAAGTCAAGAGGTGCTTTTCTTAAAAGCAAGTATTTGGTTTCAGTTTATCAATAATTGTCAATTTTGTTCTCTTTGACTCATTGGATGGAAATGGTGCTTTTTTTGCTTGTTTTATGTGGTATTTCAGTTTTGTGCATTAATCTAATTGGCATATTTTGATGAAAGAAAAAAAAACATTACCAATTGTCTTTTAATACTCTAAAAGCATCATAGATTATTAACCTGATGGCTGAACACTATACAGCACCTCTGATTATTGGAGAGAGGTATGGATGCAGACTTGGTGCAGTTGCAAGCTGAGCAATGCTTTTAATGCCCACACCTAACTCCACCCCTAACCCTATCCTTCACAATGACGTAACTATCTACATTGAGTGCATTGTGTCTGCCACTGCATCTCTGAGAAATGCAGTGTCCGCTTGCAAATTTGAAGTCTGCATCCAGATACTATTGGATTATTCTGCCAATAGTATCTACACATGATGACTATACAAGTTGTCAGTAAAGTGATCCTTTTGTCTCTTGATGTTTGATTGTTTGCTGTGGTTTCAGATGTTACTACTGTGACAACAGTGATGAGGTGCTGTATACTGGTCTTTGTGTAATTGTCAGTGAAGTAGATGATATTAATGGTGATGTGGTAGACAAAAATGTGAATCTTTATAGTAGCAGAGGGATGAGAGTTAACCCTAAGCGAGGGATATCCAATGTGCTCATGTCTGACACCAGGTTGTTACATCACTCACTCCAGACGCTCAGACCTTGATCTTGTGGACAAACAGAGAGCGGTGCTGGATCGAACATCGTCCCACATCTGATCTTGTAGAACATGCATGTGGAGTGACAGGGCAGTGTCTGGTTTGTGGTCCTGCTGTGGCTCAGACAGTGATGTGGCTGGACATCTCAAAGTCAAATCCTGGACAAGTCTGACATTTGATGACTGTTATTTGATGGAAGAAAATGTGAAGTTCGTAAATTTTTTTTTTTTTTTGTAATGTGGAATGTTTCTTGCAACCCAGGCTTATTCTGAAACCTTAGCCCTACATACATTTCTGAAGAAAGACAATTATGTCCCAGCTACGTGTTTTTTATTTTTTTTTTGCTTTTTGAGGTCTCAAATTTCTCTTGTAAGTGCCATTCACGCCTGCTCTTCTCATGTAAATCCTCTAGAAGCTGCTTTGTATGCTTTTTGAGAGCTCAAATTTCTCTTGTGAGTGCCATTCACGCTAGCTCTTCTTGTGTAAATCCACCAGAGGCAGCTTTCGACTGACTTACTGACTGACTGACCGACCCCCCCCCACCCTCCTCCTTCCCTAAGCCCAACCGATAGTGTTTTAAAAAGCACAGATTGACAAGTGCCCACCCACCGACAGTGTTTCCCAACCAACAGTGTTTTCAAAAGCAATCCAGAAAAAGAAAAGCCCTCAAGGCAGCCTGATTTTTACCACGTTTTTATATTTTACCGCATTCTCATCCTGTTATTTATTGGGGGGGGGGGTCCGATCTGAGACCCACTTCATATCGTATATCTAACAGGCAGTGAAGATCGCTGATTTTTATAGAAATCAGATTATAAATGTGACAATTTTGTAATGGAAGCCCTTGGGCTGCCTAGCTGAAAATTAAACGTCTGTGTGCATATAGCCCATTAAGGGATGAGTAAATTTTTTTGTGTGAACTATATTGCAAAAAATGCTTTTTTTTTACCTAATTTTTTTGTCTTGTTTCTAGTCTTAATATCTAAATATTCTTAAATCAAGAAGCATTTTCTAGACAAGTGTTACGCACCGTCTAGGGATGGTGCACAACATGAAAGACAAGACGACAAAAATGAATTCAAAGATTTATTGGGGTTTGAAAAGAAAAGAAAAGAAAGTACAATCACTTCCCTAACTACCTAACACACAAACAGAGGCAAAAAGGTTTTACAAAGAAAATGGCGTCAAACTCCTTACTATCCCAATATATACACTATTTACAATCCATTTACAAAAACAGGCAACCATATTTGAAGGACAATCCAAAATCAATGTCAGCAGGCAACAAAGGTCAAACAAGCCGGTGGAACAAAGTATCATGAACAAAGCAAACACTAAAACAAACAGTACTCACAATTCTCAATATATTCTCAGAAGTCAAACAAAACAAACAGTACTCACAAATCTCAATATTCTCTCATAAGTCAAACAAAGCAAACAGTACTCACAAATCTCAATATAACCTCAGAAGTCAAACAAAGCAAACAGTACTTACAAATCTCAATATAACCTCAGAAGTCAAACAAAGCAAACAGTACTCACAAATCTCAATATTCTCAGTCCTAACACATCCAAAAACTCTGCACTATACCACATTCAAACATTTCAACAAACACAAGCAAGTGACCAAAAACAAGATGGCTGCCAAGGAAGTGGTGTCATGGCTTTTTAAAACACTGTAGGCCAATCAGGATCAAGCAAGCTGGAAGTGGCCAATTGGATGTATTCTAAGCAAAACAGGAACAAGAAAAAAAAAACAGATGAGACAAGACAAACATAGGATTGTAACAACAAGCAAAACATAGTCTTGTTTTAAGTGATATTTTTCTTAAAACAGGCAAAACAATCTGACAATAGGGTAAGAAAAATAATCTTGTTTTTTCTTTTGACATAAGATTATTTTGCTTACCCGATTGTCAGATTATTTTGCCTGTTTTAAGGAAAATCTCACTTAATTTTGGCATTTTATTTCTTAAAACTAGACAGTATGTTTTGCTTGTCTAGAAAATGCTTCTTTATTCAAGAATTTTTAGATATTTGGACTAAAAACAAGACAAAAAATCAAAGTAAGAAAAGCATTTTTGCAGTTTATATTTATGTACAATTTTAACCACAAAAACACAACGTGTACTACAGCAGGCACATCACTGAAGTTGATTTCTAATTGCAGTCCCAACCAGCAGCTTTTCTAAAATTAGTAAATGATCTTGCGCACTTTCATTTCCCCATGCTGAGCATGAAAAACATGTAAAGACTGTCAGGACCTGTTTGTCTTTGCACTTGTTTTGAATGTACAAAGACACCAGAAAAATCAAAGCAGATCTCCTCTCCGTTTTCAGAGCTTCATTTATAGCACGATGAAGACATCACTTTAAATAGGATGTTACGTTAACTGTGTCATGGGAATTTTTAATCCCTTCTTGTGTTTAATTAGATTTTCTGTCAAATTTAGACTCAAATACTGAGTACGGAAAATTCATTCATGCGGTCAAGGCTACACACCAGAACAAGAAAACATTTTGATTGCCGTTCCTCCTTTAATATCTCGGCATCACCAGTGCATGCCTTTTGTATGTTACCATGAAGTTTGAAGAATAAACTTGGCATGATTCTTGTTGCGTCTGTAAAATCTGAATACAAATGAATATATACATATATATATATATATCCCATATATGAGGTGGTGTGATGTTAAGGTGAGGCTGAATGAAAGTTTATGTGTATTTGAGCGCAGTATCAAACATCAGGAATCAACCCTTGTGTCAGTATGCAGTAATGAATAACCTGTGTACTCTAGATTTATTGAAGTATCCATTTTGTATAATGATAGCTTTGTGGAGAAGATGGAGGACCCAGTGTCACACAAGGTTGTCTCTGTGAAGGAGACAAATTGCCTCCCTGTGATCAATAGGACACCATCTTATTCCCCATCCTCTGGTCTTGTAAGATGACCTACGGATAACAAGCATTTCATACTTATATGGCATTATAATCATACATTCTTCTTTTAGAAAGGACATTTCATTCAGCATCTCAATTAGTTCAATCTGATGCATTTAATAATAAAGATAGATAGATTATAATAGTGGATTTTTAAATGTTTCATTGTTTAAGAATTACATAAATTGTTGTATGAGACTCAAACATTATAAAGCAAAATAGGTTTAATAATAATAGATTTTTTTTCCAGTCATTTGCCTTTATTTTAGATAATGAGAATGTACAGTATTTATGTTTGCAGAGTGAACATAACGTCAAGTCATTGTGCATAGCAAATAATGTAACAGTGGCACACAGAGGTCTCTGAAGCAGAAAAATCTTAATTAAATCCTTATTTTCAAACAATTTTACAAACTTAAATTCACCACAGACTTTCATGCAAATGTTTTTAAGATTATTCCTATCCTTGCAGTATTTTGCTATTTTATATGGAATTAATAGTAGGGAACTAACATGCAGCAAAAAACTTTAACTTATATCTGTCAAGGAGAGACTCCAAAATTTCCATTAAATTCCTCCATCTTTTTTTAATGATCTATTTTTGCCTTTATTATGATAGTATGTAGACATGAAGCAAAAGTGGAGAGAGAGTGGGGATAGTTTTTTCTAGCAGTCTCTCGTATTTCATCTTCCACTACCTTCTCATTTTAAAAAAATGTTATTATTATTTCTCCCGGGGAACTCCTGTCATTTTTATGGCCCAATTTAGTTGATTAGAAATATCTCCTTTTGTCCATGTTTGTCCAGTTGCTTGATCATATGAAGCTTATCACTTTACACAATTGACAAAATATTTAAGTATCCCAACATTTTTTTTTACCTCAATCTGGCAACATACATTACAACCATTTGCGATGTGGGATTTGAACTTCAGTTGTCGGCAGTGTTGGGCAAGCTACTTGAAAACTCTTAAAAAACTCTACTTGCTACTCTACTTAAAATGTAGCTTAACTACACTAAAAGCTACCCCCTGGAAAATGTAGCAAGCTAAGCTAAAAGCTACTTGGCTTAGCTACATGTAAGCTATTTTTGTAATTTTCATTTTTAAATCGAAGCAACTTAAATCCAAGTCAATCATATCTTTGTGATTAATAAAACTGTCAATGAAACATTCATTCATTGATTCATTCTATTTTGAAAACAGCTCAAACCAGCGATCTTCTTGCTGTGAGGCAATCATGTTACCCACTGCACCACTGTGTCACCTCAATGAAACATATGTGTCATAATTGTTCAGTTCAATTATTTACTGCAAGTAATATATATATATATATATATATATATATATATATATATATATATATATATATATATATATATATATATATATATATATATATATATATATATATATATATATATATATATAATACTATAGTAATTTATAATAAATGGAAAAATTTTGGGGCGATGCAGTGGCGCAGTAGATAGTGCTGTCTCCTCACAGCAAGAACGTCGCTGGTTCAAGTCTTGGCTGGGTCAGTTGGCGTTTCTGTGGAGTTTGCATGTTCTCCCCGCTTGTGTGAGTTTCCTCTGGGTGCTCCGTTTTTCTCCACAGTCCAAAGACATGCGGTACAGATTAATTGGGAGAGCTAAATTGTCCATAGTGTATGAGTGTGAATTAGTGTGTATTGATGTTTCCTAGAGATGGGTTGCAGCTGGATAAGTTGGCGGTTCATTCCGCTGTATCGACCTTAGATTAATAAAGGGGCTTAGCCAAAATAAATGAATGATTGGAAATATTTAGGAATGAGAATTAAAATATATATATATTTACAACTTTTCATTAATGAATTACACTACATAATGTAAGTTAGTATCATTAGTAACTATCGTGAACTAATTGTAATTAGCAAAGTATACTTTAGCTGTTACTACAGTAAACTATATACTTCTCGAGGTATGGTCATGAGGAATCCTTCTTCATAAATAACTCCTCTCCCACAGTCATCTATCCATCGAGCAAGTTTCTCGTATTAGCCTAATTGGTTGGAGCGGAATGGATTATCAAATTACTTTAATCAGCTAGACACCGGCCTTACAGCTCCGTGGGTCCGCAATCTGTAAATGTAGCTTGTGTGAACACTACTGAGCAACTAAAAAATAGCTTCGCTGCTGAAAAGATATTTGATTTAGAAAGTAGCGATGCTACCGACATGCTACTGAGAAATGTAGTTAAGCTAGTAGCGTCACTACTTCTACTTATGGTGACACTACTACCCAACACTGACAGTAGGCTACTAGACAATCACAACATTGCCCCCTATCTCAAAATGACAAATTTTTCCATTCCACAATAATTCACACATCCCTGTGTTTTATATAATATTACATCATTATATGTTTCTTCATGTGGCAACGCGGTGGCGTTAGTGGTAGTGGGTAGCACAATCGCCTCAATGCAAGAAGGTCGCTGGTTCGAGCCTTGGCTGTCAGTTGGCATTTCTGTTTGGAGTTTGCATGTTCTCCCATGTTTGCGTGGGTTTCGTCTGGGTGCTGCGGTTTTCCCCGCAAGTCCAATGACATGTGGTATGGGTGAATTGGGTAGGCTAAAATTGGCCTTAGTGTATGGGTGTTTCCCTTTGATGGGTTGCAGCTGGAAGGGCATCCGCTGTGTAAAATATGTGCTGGATAAGTTGGCAATTCATTCCACCATGGTGACCCCAGATTAATAAAGGGACTAGGCCGAAAAGAAAATGAATGAACGAATGAATGAATGTTTCTTCATATTTTGGCAAATCTTTGACATAATACTTGCAATTATTTCCCATTTATCAACAAAAGCTATACAAAATACTCTGGCTCAACCTGTCTGCTACCCCACAGTCTTTCATTGGTCAATCAAAAAGTGAATCCCACCCCAGAAGCATACCATTAGTTAAGCAAGTGCTGCTGCTATAAAGGAAGTCAGGATGCATTCATGTATAATTAATGTACAACTACTTTCAATGACTCCATTAATTTTATAGTAAAGTACAGTAATGGTACTTATATATTCATTCATTCATTCATTCATTCATTCATTCATTCATTTTTCTTCGGCTTACTCCCTGATTTATCAGTGGTTGCCACAGCGGAATGAACCACCAACTATTTCAGCAAATTTTTTTAAGCAGCGGATGCCTTTTTTGCAGCAACCCTGTACTGGGAAGCACCCATACACTTTCAGATTTACACACACTAATACACTACAACCAATTTAATTCATTCAACTAACCTATAGCGCATGTCTTTGGACTGTGGGGGAAACCAAAGCACCCATAGGTAACCCACGCAAACACAGGGAGAACATGCAAAGCCACACAGAAATGCCAACTGGCCTAGCCGGGACTCAAACCAGTGGCCTTCTTGTTGTGAGGTGACAGTGCTATCCACTGAGCCACCACAGGCCGCCCACTCGTATATATTATGCGTTTAAAAAGTATTATACAATTTTTAATTTACCACCTATTTTCATAGCTAGATTAGCATTATCTGGCTTTGTGGAATGAAAGGCTCAGTACTCGCTGAAGAGGGTTAGAAAAACACACATACACACATACACACACACACACACACACACACACACACACACACACACACACACACACACACACACACACACACACACTGCATCCATTAGCAAAGCTCTTATTTACCATTACTGAAAGGCTAGTATATGTGTTCTTGTGTTGATTGGGGTCCTGTGACGTGCGAGATCTTTGTGGAAAATGCCCCGATGTTTCTCTTGATTAGCCAGTGGTCACTACAGCAGCCCGGTGCTACTCTTCCCAATGTCACCTCAAGGTCTCCCGCCAGCGGAGAGATCTATGATCAGTTAGGATGGAAATGCATCATGTGTCATTCAGAAGAGGCCCTGTTAAATAGCTTGACATGTGAACAGAGTCTTGTGCCACCCCTTTATCCTAAATGATTCCTGTTTCATTCAATCTGACATTCACCTGGGCTTAAGTGCCTCCAGGTCAAAGGTCAATCCCACTGGGGTTAAAACATACAACCAGTGCTGAACTTTAAACACTGGACTCTAACCACTCTGTGAAGGCCAGTGGGACAGCGGAGTGTAGTAGATGGTATTTATTGTAAAAATGCAACCATTTGTATCGTGTACATGCTACTCAGGAAGCTTAACACATAATATTGTAATGGCACATTAAATACAAAGACTGTAAAAGATAGTGGATGTAGTATCCGTGACTTCACCCATAGGTTTCTGAAGAGCACAAATGAAGCTACAAATAGACGTGGCCAACCGTCTTCATTTTGTTTGCGCGTCATCGCACCAACCGGGACAAAGGACAAAGATGCAGAGCGTCAGTAGTGCTACAAATGCCTGCTAGCGTTTTGCTTAGATGGGATTTTCTTCGGGAGAAACACTTAATACTTCACTACCTGCAACTCATTTGTGTTCTGACTACATGTGCTTGGTTATAGACTATATCAATAAAGTGTTTAGACTTTTAAAAACACTGTTGTAATACATTAAGCATTAATATTTTTTTTTTGCTGGAGGAAAATGCAAATTACTTCCAAATTCTTCAAATATAGTCTGTGTTAGTAAATGCAAGGCTATTTACGAAATTCAGGCCTAACACTGTATGACAACGTTTCAAATGACTGTTTAATAGCCTACAGCTAATCAATCTGTCAGATTCTGGAGTGCATTACAGTTTTAAAGAAAATTATAAATGATAAATTTTCTTAAATAAAACAAAAAAATTTATACATATGATTTAGTGAGTGTATAATTGCACTCACCTGTGAAATGGAGGCAACTTGAATTGAAACACAATTAAGTGCACACAGCAAGTACAATTATCTGATCATTTTAGGAAATTTTTCCAAAAGCAATTGACTGTAAAGCCACATAAAACAAAACAAAAAAATGATGTATATGCCGAGTTCAGCCGCTAATCAGACAGAATCAGCTGAGGTGAAGTGACGGCAAGCAGCGATACCTAGCTGTCTCTCAAGTGGCCACGCCATTCATTTTGCAAACTTAATATAACTTAATATAAATGAAACGGATGAGTTACAAGCTGGAGCTGGAGTTCCTGGAGCCAGCCCCCAAAAGGCAAGTTGATGAATTGCAGTTTCAGTTACTTCCAAATTGGCTTCAGGAGGGACATCGGGATGTTGCTGCTTGATTACATACTGAAATTTCTTAGGACCTCATTATTTGAGCTTTGTTGTTTAGTTATAAGAATAAAAATTTAAATACTAATTAATATTAAATACTCTAATTAAGCATTTTTTTTTAAATTATGAGTCAGAACAGTAAGAAAAAAAAAATTAATTAATTAAATTCACCGCTGATATAATACCAAGTTTTGGATATTCATAAACATATCCTTTTTTTTTTTGGCAGTTTATTAAGTCTTTGGAAAGAAAAAACTGTTTAATTTTGTGTTTTAAAAGAGCAATATTTATTTATTTTTATTTCATTTTTAAAGATTGCAGGAAAAAAACAGTACATTAAACATGGGCATCCTGTTTTTTTTTTCTAATATTTGCATTTTAGTGCATATTATTATTAATAAACACTTAATAAGTAGTTGTAAACAGACATACACTCTCAGACTTAAAGGGACAGGAGCTGTCACTGGGGCAGGTACTTTTCAAAAGACATATTTGTGCCTAAAGGGTCTATAATGGTACCTCAAAGGTACTTTTTAGGTATATTTAAGCACTAAAATGCACCTTTGAGGTACCAATGTGGTACAAATATGTATCTTTTGAAAAAATACTACCCCAGTGACAGCTTCTGTACCTTTATTACTGAGAGTGTAATGTACTTAAAGACATAACAGTTCAAATATGTTCTGTACATGTATTAGCATGAATGCGCTTGATTATTTTATTGATTATACTTGTTTGCAGGCAGAAATGTAATGCGGTATGTGGGTCTTTAATTGAACTGTCATTCTAACTGCAGACCTCATAAAGTGCTCAGCTTTAAATTAAAAGTTTGATTGCACTGAAACGAAAAGCACTTCTCAGAAAACACCAGCAAATCTGTCATTTCGGGAGAATTATGGAAATTGCATTGCACTGGCATGTATTGGCTTTTAAATCAACCCTGACTGTTAATAAAAACGGTTTGTTTTCCCCCCTTTCAAAATTGGATCTGAAGTGAATGGTTAGGAATGAAAAGGGTTTACATAATGCTATTGGGGGACATTGTAGTAATGGAAGGGTAGTGCCAGCCAGCTCAATTATCCCTTGGGCACATTGCCCATATAATTCAATCAGTAGTGCAGGGGGAGGGTGATTATCCATGACCCTCGTGTTAGTGAAGTCAGCTCTGTTTGTGCCACTAACCCGTCAGGACAGCGCTTTAACTTAGTCCTGTTCCTCTGAGACCTTATTATCTGCTTGTTGAAATGCATTGCGCTTCAGAGGCCTAAGGGCTATCGGGAGCTGCTTTGATACACTGTATTGTACACAAGGGAAGAACTCTGGAGGGCTGATATGGACTGGCTATTGCGTGTGACTACAGTACGTGTAATCAAATATTTAGATGAATGTTGTGGCTTGCAAAACTCACTGACAACAATGGATTTTGTAGTGTTTTTGGACGAGGTTTCTGATTAATTTTAATAAGCAGAGCTTTATGTTAACAGTTTATCATAGGTATGTAAATGTACCGTTTTGACTCTATTTTAGCTTTGCTTTAATGTGTTGAGAGCATTGCAGTGTGAAAACAGTGGGAAAAAATCATGATATCAGTTTATTTTTTAGTGATACAATAACCTTTCGAAAATTAAAATAATTAAACATTAATTTCACCATCCTTTAAACATTTAATTTCCGGAAACTATAGTCAGATTCATTGATCTGTAGTCAAAAAAACATAAAGGGCTCTGTTTTAATGGTGTAAAGTGCATTGCATCGTGCCATAGCGCATTTGCTATTTACATGGCGGACTTTGTAAGTAGAGAAACTAAACGCTTTACTCGTGAGAAAACAGTTAAACAGACCATCTGCAGCGCCAGGATAAAGAATGAACCTCCTCCGTTTGGTGTCTTTACTATCTCTTTACTTTTACTCTTTACTCCTTTACATTTGTAGATAAAGAAACAGTGTTGTTCTCAACCCGGTGAAGACATCCATTAGCCTACATATTTAATTATGTTTTTTAAGTGCAAAGATTTGTTTCAAAACTATTTCTAAATTAATTTCTAATTTCCAGCAAATGAATAAATGAACAATAACAAAGTGTGAAAAAAAAAAACTGAGTTATATCCAAACACACGTCCTATTCTTATGCCCCATATGGGGATGCATACGTCTCCAAAACTGACAGGTGGATAAATCTAAACTTTTATTTAATTAAAAATTATATAAATATGCATATAAATAATACTGCTAGTAATAAAAAAATTATACAATTGCAAATTGTCATGAATAACCTGAGAAAGCCCCCCGAGGTGAAGAAGGCATGGAGGTAGTGTTTTTTATGCAGAAAATAATAATTTTTGTAACATTTTAATCCTATAATTTATTTATATGTAAGGATATTTTTATATTGCTGTACATCCTGTGTTTATTAAACAATGTTTAGGCATTTTGGACCTGCAAAGGCGCATAACTAACGGGCTGTTTGTTGGACTTTCGACCAGGTTTTGGTTGGTCAATAGTGCTGTCTGTTTCTGTTCTTTAAAATAACAACATACTAACAATGCACCTTAACACACCTCCTTTTTAGAGCAGAACACCCATCAGTCTACATAGTGGCACAAATGGATTTGTTGTTTAAACAATGTGGCGCAAATGTGAAAATTAGGGTTGCTCTGGAAATAGCAACAAATTGAGCCAAACACGTCTTGCACTTTATTGGTGTATTATAGGGCCTAAAAAAAATTAACTTGAATAAAGTATTACCAAAATTACTTCTATGTAATAAAATAGAAATCTCAAATATTACTTGTTATTAGAACACTATCATAATTACAGTATGATGTTCTGCTGTACAGCATGTTGCTGTATTTTTGTAACATATATATTTTTATTAGGATTTGATGCTAACTTATTTTATTGTCTTTTTTCGAGATTCATTCAAATAAAAAATAAATATATTTTAAAAATGGCCAAATTATATTTGATCAATCCTGATGGTTGAAAATCTGAAAGGAAATGACAGCCGTTGAGACAAAAGTCAAGCCAAGAATGACATTTTTTTGCACAACAGTTTTGCCCTTTGCTGTCTTTTCTTTCTTTTATTCCTAATGCTATTTTTTAAAGGTGAGGGGATTGCATTGACATTATAAATCCCAGGTTTCTGCCAGTACCATAGAGACCTGATGTGAAATGAAGACTTGGCTTTTTCAGAAGGATGTGAAGCATGTGACAAGATTTAATGTCACACTTCCACATTACAGTTACACCTTTACACATTGTAGTTTTTCTCATTATACTTAGATTATAACATGTATCTAAACTCATAGACATGAGCATAAAAATTGTAGGGTATAACAGGGTTAAAGGCTCACATTAAAGGAATAGTTCATTCATTCATTCGTTTTCCTTTGGCTTAGTCCCTTTATTCATCAGGGGTCGCCACAGCGGAATGAACCGCCAACTTATCCAGCATATGTTTTACAATTTAGTTTATTCAATACACCTATACCACATGTCTTTGGACTTGTGGTGGAAACAGGAGCAACCAGAGGTAACCCACGCAAACACAGGCAGAACATGCAAACTCCACACAGAAGCGCCAACTGAACCAGCCAGGACTGGAACCAACCTCTTGTTGTAAGGGAACAGTGCTACCCACTGAGCCACTGTGTCCCCCTTGAAAGGAATAGTTTACCCCAAAATTTTAATTTAATTTACTCACCCTCAGACCATTCACAATTAACGGGTTAGTTCACCCAAAAATGAAAATTTGTGTTATTAATCACTCATTCTTATGCCATTTCAATCCCCCGAAACCTTCGTTCATCTTTGGAACACACAAAGAGACAAATCAGAGAGCTTTCTTGATGATCTTGAGACATTTACAGTCTGGAAAAGTCCAAAAACGTAGTAAAAACATCTCATGTGGTTTCAGTGGTTTAATTGCAAACATGAAGCTCCAAGAACACTTTTGAGTGGCAAAATATTTTTGCCTTTGTCTTCCACATCATTTCAATCAAAACATATTAATTTGTTTAAGAAACTCAGTGGATTGAACCATTAAGAGGTTTGAAAAATTATGAGGTAAATAATTAGTAATAGAATTAAAATGTTTAGGGGAACTAACTCTTTAAGGCAGGGGTGTCCAAAGTCGGTCCTGGAGGGCCGATGTCCTGCTGACTTTAGCTCCAACTTGCATCAACACACCTGCCTGGAGATCGTCTAGTATACCTACTACCTAGTAAGATCTTGATTAGCTGGTTAAAGTGTGTTTGATTAGGATTGGAGCTACACCGGCCCTCCAGGACGGAGTGTGGACATCCCTGCTTTAAGGTGACTTTTTCTACAGTAAAAGATAATACCGGAATCCGTGGTCCTTAGTGATTATAAAATGCATGTAATAGCTACTGACTCTTTTAGAGTAAAGTAAAATTGCATATATAGGCAAATTAAAATTAATTTAGTGTCTCCTGATGACACATTAAGATTTTGTGAAACAATTCTGTGAAAGAAACTGATAAATATAAGCACATACTTTACTTTCGTATGTACTGTAGGTTATGAGTTGTTGGAGAGGTGTCAAAACACTAGACAGTGAAAATGCCCATTTATTTCTAAATTATGATTTGTTTTATGTAAGATAAAGCATTGAATCAAGTTCAGAATCATCCCTTTAGAGTGTTTATTTTGATTGCATTCCTTCTAGTCTAAACATATAGGCTTACATTAGGTCAAATAGTCAATGAGACATTCAGCCAAACCAACAAAATAGTCAGTTATGTTGTATTTCTGATCTATGATGCTGCTTTAAAGCAGTCAGTGGAGCTATTGCTGGCCACAGAAAATGTAATTTTCATAGTTGCAGTCATCAAGCACACTAATCACATCAAGCCTTACAGAGCAGCTACAACAAACTGAGCAAATCCAGATCAAACCTCTGGGTTAATCTCTATCCTGACTCGCTTAACATGATATTGAAATTGCCACGCTAATACGAATCTCCCTTTTTAACTGTGCCTTTGACAACCATATCAAACTTTGCAAAAAAAAAAAAAAAATGAAAAAGGAGTCTTATTTGATAAGCAAACATTTTATTTGATCATTTGTAACTAGCATAGATAGATATGTAATGATGTGTGCAGACATTTCATTACCACTCATTGATTAAACAGTAATTAGCAATTCAGTACATAGTTGATATAAGGAGCTCAAGTTTGTTTTGTAGCAATGTAAAGCAGCCTGATCCCAGAACAGCATGACAGCATCGGTTTACATCATCCATATCTGAGCCTAGCGATGCTCGTTATCATGCTAATTTAAACACAGTACAGGTGGTGCAGTGTCTTTTGCTGAATCAGAGAGATGTTGAACTTCACTCATTTTCTCCGCAGGAGGATGACAACATGACGTTATGCTATTCACCTTCTCCACACTTTCCCTGGCCTGTCATGAAGTAACTTGTGTATGTTGGTAGGAACGGAAAGGTTGCATAAATTATAGGCCATTGTTTATTCATGATTCGTGCGCTTGAAGAGAGGCACTTTGCTGTAAAGGAAGACAGAGGCTTTTAAAATGTTCTCGCATGAGAGTGGATGAGAGTCAGTCATGTGTAATTTATTTACTTGGGACATTTCTTGTGTTGTGGAGTGTAATATTCTGTCACAAAGTGGGCCATTTATTTATCTTTTTTATCAGTTTAAGGGTATGTCTTTATTATTTTCTAATATAAAAAGACATTGTGGATAAATTTAGAGGCAAAACTTCTCGTTGGGTATTTTATTGTATGCTGACAGTGTGTTGTTTTTTGTGTGCTGGTGTCACTGTGTTGTTCAGTTCTAGTGTAGTATCAACTATAAGCCGTTTTTAATAACCCTATATTTAAAACCCTCATTATTAGTGACACCAGTGGTCTGCAGTCAACAACATATTGCTTGTTTTGCACTCATGCAAACATAACATATAAGAGAGCACTGTTGGGGAAGCTTGTTTTAGCCATCAGTAAAAGAAACCAAACTAGTAGTTACATTGAAACTACATTTTTCAGGCATATATTACAAAGACATTCAAAAGCAATCATATTGAGTGAAATAGTTTTGAAATACCATTATGAAATACAAATATGATGTCAAATCATAATGTTTTATCCAGACCGCCAAGATTCAAAGTACAAAACTGCAATAAGTAAAACATTGCAATAACAAAATAATTTACTTAGATTAGGCACATGGTAACATAAAAAAGAAAAGAAAGAAAAAAGATTAAATGTGGCTCCATTTTGCTTAGAACATTCGGTAATGCTTTATTTTGATGGTCCATTTGTCTATTAGTAGACTGTATGCTTGATCTTCTGATACCGCTTCTTCAACAGACATTTAACTGACTATAAGAAACTTTGCAAGTACATTTCAACTTACACTAACCCTAACCCCAACCCTAATCCCAGCCTAACACTCAACCTATAATCTAATGAAAATTAATTGGCATGTAGATGCAATGTAACTTAAAAACAACTTTCAACAAACGGACCATCAAAATAAAGTGACCAAACTTTCACACAACGTTGTTACTAGAACAATATTTACAAAATAACAGCAATAAATAAATCAGTTGTACATTGTACATTTAGCCCCTTGTGTAGCCCCTATAGTGCTTTTTTAGATTTCAAGAGTTCGCACTTAACTGATGATTAATTATAAGCTACTTTGGCATGCTGTCCCGGGAGAGAGCCCTGAGATCATAAGATCCTCGAGCCCGGGGCTCCCTCCTGTTGCAAGGCGAGAGGGGAGTTTGAGCTCAGGTAAATCTCGGGAACTTCCCTGTCATGGTGGCTGAAGAGCAGATAGTAGTTGCTTCTAAAGAGATAAGTACTAGGTAGTACTAAACTTCACTTTGCGAGTTTACATGCTTTCTCTCACATTTTCATACTATTATTTTAGCCTGATCTCATGCGGAAACGTAAGTATTTTACATTTTGTCAATTTAGTGGCTAATTCGTATGAATTTGTACGAGTTCAGTCATACAAAAATGTAAATAGAGGCGTGGCACCCAACCCAGCCCCTAAACCCTACGTAATTGGGGGATGAGCAAATTGTACTAATAAGATTATACAAATTCATTCGAATTATCCACTAAATCGATACGTTACAAATTGCAGTGAGATTATGTTAACTTATGACGTTATGAAAGTTATGAAAATCATGATTTTGTTAGTAACTTTATTTGCTCAAAACTTTCACATTTCTCTTTTAGAGGCTAGTTCATTCTGACAGCAGAGTGTCAGTGCTGTTATATTCATTCATTCATTTTCTTGTCGACTTAGTCCCTTTATTAATCCGGGGTCGCCACAGCAAAATGAACCACCAACTTATCCAGCAAGTTTTTATGCAGCGGTTGCCCTTCCATCTGCAACCCATCTCTGGGAAACATCCACACGCACACACACACACACTACAGACAATTTAGCCTACCCAATTCACCTGTACCGCATGTCTTTGGACTGTGGGGGAAACCGGAGTAGCCGGAGGAAACCCACGCGAACGCAGGGAGAACATGCAAACTCCTCACAGAAACGCCAACTGAGCCGAGGATTGAATCAGCGACCCAGCGACCTTCTTGCTGTGAGGCAAACGTGCTACCCACTGCGCCACTGCGTCACCTAGTGCTGTCATAACTGAAACTAAATTATATTTCTATTAAAGGTGATTAAAAACAAAAATATTAAACTAACAGCTATTAAATATTTAACAAAACAAACTAAACCTAAATGTAAACTTAATCAAAAAATTTATAAATAGTGCGCACACACCCATGCGCATGCACACCCACATGTGCGCGCACACACATACACACACACACACACACACACACACACACACACACACACACACACACACACACACACACACACACACTTGTCTTATTTCATGTGGTTCTAAACTTTTATAGATTTCTTTTTTCTATTATACACAAAGATGTTTGGAAGAATTTTGGAAACCAGTAGCTATTGACATCAATAGAAGAAACAAAAAGTATTGTTCAGTGTATCATTCTTAGTGTTCAGCAGAAGAAAGAAACTTAATCATGATTGGAACAAGAGGAGAATGAGTAAATGATGACAGAAGTTTCATTTTTAATGGACTATCCCTTTAAGGTTAGACTGGTTAGCAAGACATTATCACCCCCTGCTGGCAGATGCCTCAATTACACCACATTAAATGAACAATCATTTTTATGAGATCATTCTTATCGCAGGAAACATTTTATCAACATTTTCTTTTTATAGACCTCTTAAAACAGCGACAAAGTCCAGATAGCTGCTGGCAAAAGGTTTGTCTAAAAGCGACAAGGAACTTATTAGCTCAAAAATAAATACAAAGAACTCACAGATTCTGATACGATAATTTAACATGAGTGCTGCCTCAATCTTGCAGCTGTTTCTTCGGGAGGTTTATGTCTAAGCACTCTACGGTGTGTTTAGGAGTGTGTAATACGTGTGTTTTGCAGAGAGTCGTGGCAGCCTTCCAGCACTGGCATTACCATCCGCCCAGTCAGTATTATCAGCAGTGGGGTCTGACCTGCTGTAGGAGCCGCTTCATTTGATCGGCATGCTGAGCCCTCAACAGCTGCCTCTGCTTTGCTCACGGTGGAGGTTTATACGTGCGATGACAGTGATGACAGCTTGCATGGTGGCTCAGATACTGTAGGAATGTGCTTTTGGTGTGTGTCTTCTTGACAGCAGGCAGAGAAATGTGTTCAGAGAAATCTGATTTTATTGCCGAGCACACTTTTTTCTGTAGTGCTGTTTTACTTTTGTGGAGCTCGACTTGTGTAGCTTTAGCATTCTTAGCATATACTGATAAATTCATCTGAAGAGTCATGATGGTTGACTGGTCACTGGGGCTTTTGCACAATATACTTCTATATTCTGTAAGGCATGCTGCATTTCTTCTGGTTTTTTACTGGTTGGTGCTTTGTTAAACATTGAAAAACTATCAATTTGATCATAACTGTCCATTTCATATGCAGACTGATATCAAATATTGTTTACTGCCATACCTATGACATTTGGATATTATAAAGAAATTAAATGCAACAATATGTGAGCCTGGATCACAAAATATTTACGTCCTAAAAATCTATAGTCTTTAACTGCATTGGGTATCTTCAGGAAAATCCAAAAATAATGACAAACTAATAGTTATTACATAAATTATTAGTATATTAAGTAAAGATCATGTTCCTTGAAGATTTTTGTTAATGTCCTGCTTTTGGTATATATATATATATATATATATATATATATATATATATATATATATATATATATATATATATATATATATATATATATATATAAATTGATCTGGACAAGTTTAAATGTGATTTTCCCGGTATTGATATATGAATATACTATACATTATATTCTCAGATATTTAAATTATATATCACATAATATTGCACTCTACAGTTTTTATGAATTAATCTCTGACAGAGTCGCCACCTATACAGAGGCTTTAAAAATAATAAGAAGTGAGAAGGCTAAACAATTGTATGACTTGTTTAACAGATATGTTTTTTTATTTAACCCCTTACAAAGTTCCTGTTTGATGTTTACACCGTATGTAAATTTTTTTTTTTTTTTTCATGGCTCAGTATTTGATTAATTCTATATTGGACATTTCTCACTCAGTTGTGAAACACTACAATGGAATTAAGTTTGACCTAAATTGTTATATTTTTAAAATAAAATTATTTTTATCTCCACCCCTTACTCTCAGTTTAAGACAGGGGTGTCTAAACTCCAACTCAGGTACATTCTGATTACGTACCTCTATATACATTTCTGGAGAGAGCAGCTTTTTTTTTTTGCAGTTTTTGTTTTCGCGTATCTGCCAGAAACTATTATGTGCCATTCGCGCCTGCTCTTCTCATGTTTATCCACCAGAGGCTGCTGTTGACTAACTAACTAACTGACTGAGCTACCCTCCTCCTTCCCAAACCCAAACAATAGTATTTTAAAAAGCACCGATTGACCCTCCCACCCCCTTCCCTAAACCCAACTGCAATTTTTTAAAAAGCAATCTAGAAAAAGAAAAGCCCTTGTCTGATTTTTCAGATTTTACCACATTCTCTTTACTGTGTTTTGGCTTCTGTTTTTGTTTTACTCGCTTTCTGAAACCGTTCTTTGCCTGACTCAAACCCTGTCATTGCAGTCAACTCCGCTCTGCATCTCAAGTACGCCAACGCACATGGCGAGCTACCAGACAAACTGGTAACAGCGGAAAAGCCGTCTACATGCAAGTAAGCAGTCAGCTGGTAAGCGCAAAAAGGAGCAGCGCCATACGGTTCTGTATAATTTGTTATATTATGTGTACTTCTGGTTACATAATTCATGATCTCCAGAAACAAATATAGGGCTATGTTTTCAGAATGAGCCTATGATGCAACACTCGGTCCTAGTGGACTGGTATCTTGGAGAGTTTATCTCCAACCATAACCCAACACACCTGAACCAGCTAATCAAGCTCTTACTACTGTAGGTATACTATAAACTTCCTGGTAGGTGTGTTAAAACAAGTTGGAACAAACTCAGCAGGACACCGGACCTCCAGGACCAAGCTTGGACACCCCTGGTTTAAGACTTATCTCTATTAAATAAATCTCTATTAAATAACTGCTATTTTGTAGAACTCTTAGTGGTGTATATTATGTTGTGAATAGGTTTTAAGATAACTCTAGTTAGCTAATTAGTAGAACTCTTAGTGGTGTAAATATTTTGTGAAAACAGACTCTGGTCTCTGTGTGAAGCATTGGCTGCTGTCAGATTTCTTGTGCATACAATTATCTCACTGGATTATTACAATTAATGTAAAAAAAATTGGTTGTGAAATATTAATTCATTCATTTTCCTTTGACTTAGTCCCTTTATTCATCAGGGGTCACCACAGTGGAATGAACCGCCTGTTTTGAAATATAAACTGATATTTTCTGCTTAAAGGCAAGATAGAAATAAATGACTTGAAACTATTTTTGTTGGTTTTGCACAGTACTGTACACATGGATGTCTGTTTCTAAATTCAGATGTGCCTCGATCCAAAGGAAAGTGAGAAGTTGAATATTAAAGTAATGTGAAATTCTTGAATTTCACACAGCCTTGCCCTAGATAGTTACTTAAAAAAACCTGTCTCTTTTACATAACAAAACATTTCATAACTTGGCAGATTTGCACGGAGGAACTGGCAGAGGGGGTCTTGCATGCAGCACAGCGGCCGCTCTGCAGTTCTTCATGACTTGCACTTTGCTTGTTTTCTTTTTGCTCTCCTCTACTTTGGTGAAGGGCAAGGCCATATGGAGCAGAAGGACCAGCCCCATGAGAGAATCATTTTGCATGTGTTCAGGGTACATCGCAGTGTGCATTTCTTCCTGTCTCAGCTCGCTCTCCTCCAGCCAGTGCCAGTCTGGCAGGAGCTCATGAGCGGACCTGTGCTTTCCCAGAGGGCCTGTGCTTTCTGGAGGAGTTCAGCAGTGTATGCTGTGAGCTCTTTGATATATACAGGAACACGCTGCATCTTCACAGGCAGCGCTGTGTTCAGGCATTTGATGCTGTTTGATTTTTGTGCTGCATGGGTTGTGATGAGATCAGAGAGCACTGCGGTCCCATCGGCATCACTGCTGGGTTTGTGAACTGATGTCTTGTGTTCAAACTTATGTGCAATGTGTAGATCATGCTATATGTGCAATGCAAATATCATACTGTATCATACATCGGCTGTACTGTAGGTGCCAAAATGGTTCAGATGAGTATTATGCAGTCAAACTGTTGTATAAACGCAATATCACACTTGTAGCAGTGCGATGTGGCTGTATATCGACGCTAGTGGTATGCACACGTGCTTAGTGTCCCATCAGTGGCAATATACAGTCACATCACACTGCTACGAGTTTGATATTGCGTTTATACACGTCATAACCGTGTATATAAAAAAGAAAATCAAACATGGAGAGTCTCAAAATCCATTTGTAAGAGGAACTACTTTCTTATGCCATTCATTCACATCTGTAGCTGACGTCAGAACAGCTGCAACCCTGGCTATTTGACACACGTCACTTTAGAGCTAGTATTTAAATGATTCTGTAGTGTTATGTCTAAAGTGATGATTTTGCCAACAGGTGATTTTGCCATCAGCCTAAATTAGGGTCTATCCTTATAAATAAACTGCAATCTAAGCAGCTACATTCTCGTCTAAAAAAGCCTCAAAAGTGCATTATGTTGCCTAACAGCAGCAGTATTTGACAAACTAGAGTGTCCACTGCCTGTTGCTGTATGTGGGCGAAGTAATACACAAGTTGTTATCACAAATGTTATTTGCAGAATATCGCATATCAGATTTAAAAACCAGACAGAACTGTGTGTGTGTGTGTGTGTATAATATTTTTTCTTCTGTAGAAATTCTTATTTATTTGTTTTATTTTGGCTTAAATAAAAGCAGTTCTTAATTAAAAAGTCTTAAGGTCAATATTATTAGCCCTTTTAAGCTATATACTTTTTGATAGTCTACAAAACAAAATATTGTTATACAATAACTTGCCTAATTACCCTAACCTGTCTAGTTAACCTACTTAACCTAGCTAAGCCTTTAAATGTCACTTTAAGCTTTATAGAAGTGTCTTGAAAATTATTTAGTAAAATATTTTTTACTGTCATCATGGCAAAGATAAAATGAATGAGTTATATTAGATAAGTTATTAAAACTATTATTTTTCTAAATGTGCTAAAAAAAAAACTTCCCTCTGTTAAACAGAAATTTAAGAGAAATAAATAAGCAGGGGGGCTAATAATTCTGACTTCAACTGTATATATATATATAAAAATATATATAAAAAAATACAAACCTAAAACTAAAAAAAATTTATCAATGTGAAAGTTTATAATTTATCATCTCTTTTTACTGTAAAAGTCAAAACTGCATGAGGTTAAATCTTGCTGGCAGAGAAGATATTTTGACTTTTTTTTTCATAAAGTAAGAAAAGTATGAACTGTTAATTTTATGCCATACATGTATAAAAAACTTTAGAAAATATTATTAAATGTTGCTTAAATTTAAATCAATTATGTATTATACATGCAAATCTATTCATGTGATTCAAAGCTTAATTCTCAGCGTGAAAATTCCCAGTCTTTAGTGTCACATGCTTCCTCAGAAATATGATGTTATGTGAAGACACTTGGACCCTCTTGTCCTAGAACACACATTTGCTTTCTATCATGGAGAAGTTGTTTTTCATGCTGAGCTTTTCTATAACTTTCTATAAACGTATCCCCAAACACCCACCACCCTTTCTGCATTTCTTACATCCTCAAAAAGACATTAGCTATTATGTTTATTGAGTAATTTTTCTCTCATGAGGACTGTTGGCTGCTCTCAACAATGGTGATTTCGGGTTTTGCTGTCCTCGCGGGCACATTTGTTTCACACTCACACACTCTTTTCTCTCGTTCTGTGAAAACTATGAGAATCTCATTTCCCAGTCTTTAAGCATGGCATCTGTTCCTAAGTGCTCAGAATTTATTATTAGCTTAGTTTAGCTCTACCATCGCACTCCAGTAATTCCACTGCTTAATATTTAGCAGCCAAATGACTCAAAGTTGGAGTTCGTTAACAATTCAGAAATACTGAGCATGTTTATATTTACGGCAATACACTAATTAAATAGCACACAAAAATCAATTTAAATAACCTGTTATCTTGGTTTTCATGCAATAACCCATCCATGCATGTAAAACACATTTAAAAGACTACATTAATAAATCGGTAACACTTTACAATAACAGTACATGAATAATGATGTGTTAATATGTAAACAGAACATTACTTTATTATGAACTAATGATGAGTGTGCCTGTGCTAATCATTGTCTTCCTTTAACTACAACATGAGTTCATGTGTAAATAATGGCTACCATTATTGTCAGTACATGTTTGTTTATTAATCGATGTATTAATTACCACATAAGTTTATGCTTAATTTAATTTAATTTAATTAGGTTTTGGGTAAAATTAGGGGTGCAGAATGAGTTCATGCTTTAAAACTACTAATCAACAGTTAATTTTACAATAATATGCATGTAATAAGCCAGTAGATAATTGCATGAATTGTGACCTAAACTAAAGTGTGGTTCATGAGTAGTTAAGGATGAGTTAATGGTGATGTGCCCCTCCAAGTAAAGTCATGACAGAATTATACAGTTTTTTAACTAAAATTAAACTTTTCCCACAATTAGCAGAACCGTATACACTCAAGGAGCAAAATACAAGGCGAGATCTGCACAACTGCAAGCACATTGCCAGCTTCACACTTTTTGCAAAACATTACACACAGTGATATGCAAATCACTAAACACACTTGGATGCTTTCGACACAGAAATTTTTCATAATGGAATTTCCTTGCAATTTCAAAGCAACAGCTTTCCAATGAACACACACATGAACCATAGGTTAAACACAGCCATCAGGTGTGCACACACACTGCTGCAAAACTGTAGACACACCAATCAGCTGTAACCCCAATAAAAAAAACAATAGGTATAAACCATTAGTCTTCGATAAACATGTTTACAGTAGTATAACTATAAATAGTAGTCTTCAATAAATATGTTTTACAGGAGCTATAAATATTAATCTTCAATAAATAGGCCAATATTGTAGTATGAAAGAGGAAGCACGAAAGTAAGGAAGATTGGTAAACAGGAGACAGGGGATGGATTTTTTATTTTTACAATGAAATGTATACATCACCAGAAAGCTGAATAAATAAGCTTTACATTGTTGTATGGTTTGTTAGGATAGGGCAGTAATTAGCTATCAGTTTATCATTGATTGGTAAATACAGTATGTTCATGTATTTGATAGCAATTCCTCTCAAGCCCTGATTATAGTCAGTTAAAATGATACAAGTGTTTAAGATGGATTAAAGCAGTGTCTAAATGAAGCAAACAGATTTATATTGAATGAGGCGTGTGTGCTGTATGGTGTTAAAATTGTGTTTTGTTATAGTGTTGTAAAGTTTTGGATGTGTTTAATTTAGTAAAGGTTCTGATGTGTTCTGCTGTTTGTGTATGTGTATGTGGAAATTGTGTGTGGTGTTTTGACATAATGAGCCTTAATTTCAAAATTGCACTTAAGCATTCAGAAAAACTGTAACAGCTCATGGGTTCATGTTGGTTACATTTAGCTTAAACTTAAATGTTAATTAATACATTATTTATCAACATGTAACAAGTAAATAAGATTGTCATTATTCACACAGGATCTCTTGTGACTCGTGTTGTAGTAAAGTTAGCTCATGATTAGCGCGCGCCTTAACTCATCATTAATTCATAATAATGTTTAATTTACATATTAATATGTCATTCATGTACTTATTAGAAAGTATTACCAATAAATCTGTATTGGTTCTTGAAAGTGACATAAATTACTAAATAAGTAATTAATAAAACTCAAAAAAACAGTATTGCAACATTGTGTATATTAATCAAATTATTAGCATTGTATTGGACTTTTCCACACATTCAAGCATTAAATTTGCATGAAAGTTCTAAAAGCAACTCATGCTAACACATTCCCAGCTAACAGGTAACATTCCCAGAATATTTCCTAAAAGTTGTGTAAATGTTAGCATGCAACTTTATAAAAAAAATTACATTTCTGAAACATTCTTATAACGTTGATAGAAAAACATTTTTCAAAATAAAGTACTTTGGAACGTCTTTAGGATAATAGTTATTATTAATAAACTTTTTCATAATGTTGATTAAAAATGTGCTAACATTAATATAATGTATATGTTAACATTACTACACTGTAAAACCTAACAGTCAACTTTATCAAATGAAATGAGTATACTTAACTGAAAATCTACTCATTTGAAAAGAGTTTTGAACTCAGTGTTAAAGGTAATGGGTTAATTAAATGCCTCATTACTTGAACTTAAATGGGTAAGTTCACAGTACTCAGATATATTAGTTTTTGTTTAACTAAAATGGTTTGTTTCAATCGGTTTCCTCAAACTGTTTGAGTTGCCTTAACTTTTTGGGTTTTACAGTGTGTGCATGACATTGAAACAATCTTTAACCAAAAGTCAATGTTTATTAATCATCTAAAAAATGGACGTTTTGAATGTTAAAAGAACAAATAATTAATAATGTTGTATAACTTAATAGCAACGCTGTGGCGCAGTAGGTAGTTGCTGGTTCAAGCCTTGGCTTGGTCAGTTGGCATTTCTGTGTGGAGTTGGCATGTTCTCCCTGCGTTTGCGTGGGATTCCTCCGGGTACTTCGGTTTCCCCCACAGTCCAAAGTTATGTGGTACAGGTGAATTGGGTAGCCTAAATTGTTCGTAGTGTATGAGTGTGAGTGAGTGTGTATGGATGTTTCTCAGAGATGGGTTGCGGCTGGAAGGGAATCCGCTGCGTAAAACATGTGCTGGATAAGTTGGCGGTTCATTCACCTGTAGATACCCTGGTTTAATGAAGGGACTGAGTGGAAATAAATTGAATCAATGAATATAACTTAATGGAATAATTCAAATTAAAATCATTAGTAAGATCATCACCTTATTTATGATTAGATTATTGATTACTCAGTTTATTCATCCAAAAAAGCCATCTCATTCATTCATTCATTTTCTTTTTGGCTTAGTCTCTTCATTAATCAGGGGTCACCACAGTGGAATGAACCGAGAACTTGTCCAGCATATGTTTTACACAGAGGATGCCCTTCCAGCTGCAACACAACAATGGGAAACACCCATACACTCTTGCATTCACACACATTCAATATGGCTTATTCAATTCACTATACCACATGTCTTTGGACTGTGGGGGAAACCGGAGCACCCAGAGGAAACCCACGCAAACACAGGGAGAACATGCAAACTCTACACAGAAATGCCAACTGACCCAGCCAGGGCTCAAACCAGCGACCTTCTTGCTGTGAGGTGATCATGCTAACCACTGTGACACCCTAAAAAACTCCATCTGTATTTGCGATTGTTTTCTGGCATGCATTATGTATTGTAAATGTTCTCAGTAGTGCCTATAAATCTTGCCTTTATTTGTGTCACTGCAGCTTGGCACCATGGTGAAAACCCTTTATCTCCCTCTGCTCCTCATTAGATTGGAAATAAGTTATGTTTTGGGCACATTAGGTGACAAATAGTGCTTTGGCTGGGACTGCATTGAGAGTGGGTGAATGTAATCTTGTCTTCAATCACTGAGAGAGTAACACTGTTAGAAGGGAGGTGAGGAGCTGTGTGAGAGTAACTGCACAGCTCTCGTCCGCATTGCAGACCCTCTTCTGCATTGAGGCAGGCTCTGTGCTAGGCTTTGATGGACTTAGTTAACACACACACTCACATTCGCTCACCCACCCGCCACCAAAACCTCCTGCAAACATAGCGCTGTCTGTGAAGTTTTTGTTGCTTGAAGCTTGGTTCGGCAAAATGAGAGTTGATGAGCTCTGCAGCGTTGAAATAAACATGGTTTTTGATGTGAGGAAATATCAAGCATTTCTGCTCAATAGAAATATCAGTATTGTGATCATTACTGTTTTTGAGTACTTTTTTAAAGCAGCTGTTTTTGTAAATCAATAATTTGTAATACATTTTGTAATTTGAAATGTACACTTCTGTTTAAATGTTTTACAGTATGATAATAGTGTTATTATGAAATAAAATATCTTGTAAATATTATGTAAGGTTATTATTTTTGTAATTATATGTTCATTCTTAAAAAAAAACCTTTTAGAAGTACAATACTTTCTCGAATGCTTTTTCATTCGTATTTAAATAAAAATCTAAATTAAACACTTGTATAATAATTGCTTTAAAATACATTCCTACCTGCATAATACAATTTACAAAATTCAAAATACAATATTCCTGCAACTGGCACATTCCACCATTCACTGCTACCGTCGCTGGCAGCTTGATCTCTGCAACCCTCACATGGCCACCGACTGAAGCTAAGCAGGGCTATGCCCGGTCAGTACTTGGATGGGAAGCCACATGGGAAAGCTAGAAGTGGTGTTAATGAGGCCAGCAGGGGGCACTCAACCTGTGGTCTGTGTTGGTCCTAATCCCCCAGTATAGTAAAGGGGACTCTATACTGCTAATTGAGACATTAAACTGAAGTCCTGACTCTCTGTGGTCATTAAAAATCCCAGGGTGTCCTTAGAAAAAAGACGGGGTTTTAACATCCTGGCCAAATTTACCCACTGGCTTGTGTCCATCATGGCATAATTGGTTTCATCCCTCTGACTCCCCTCCACCAATCCGCTGGTGTGTGGTCTGGCGCAATATTGCTGCTGTCTCGTCATCCAGGTGGATGCTGCATACTGGTGGTGCATGAGGAGATCCCCCCCCCATTGTGTAAAGCACTTTGAGTGTATAGAAAGCGATATATAAGGAATTATTATTATTTTTATTATGGTTATTATTATTATTATTATTCAACTAAAAGCTACAGTTAAGCACATGGCTATATCAAGAAGCACATACATTTCACATTAAGTTTGGGTTCCTCCAAAAGTTCATTCATTCATTTTCTTATCGGCTTAGACACCTTTATTAATCCGGGGTTGCCACAGCGGAATGAACCGCCAACTAATCCAAGTTTTTACGCAGCGGATGCCCTTCCAGTCGCAACCCATCTCTGGGAAACATCCACACACACATTCACACACACACTCATACACTAGGGACAATTTAGCCTACCCAATTCACCTGTACCGCATGTCTTTGGACTGTGGGGGAAACTGGAGCACCCGGAGGAAACCCATGCGAAGGCAGGGAGAACATGCAAACTCCACACAGAAACGCCAACTGAGCCGAGGTTCGAACCAGCGACACAGCGACCTTCTTGCTGTGAGGCAACAGAACTACCTACTGCACCACTGCCTCGCCCCCTCCAAAAGTTTACATATATAAAAAGAATATAAATAGAATATATGGAAATGAATATAAATTAAAATAAAAATTAATTTATCTAACACTAGCACTCTGCTGTACAACAGTGTTATGTTTCTGTCACTAAATCTGTACTTTAAATCAAACTTTTATTTTGATGGGTTGTTGTGGAAATGCTTTGCAGTCAAATATGCACAGACTTTAGTCCATGTTGTGATTAGATTAATTGTAACAGCTATGTTTTTCAGATTCTTTGATGAAGAATTCATTTAAGTTGAAATCATATCAATTTTATTGTTTTGAACAGCAGTTTTTAAAATAAATTCCATAAATACACATTAGTCAGTAATTTAAGAATTGAGAGATGCCTTGCATGAGTGTTGTTTCTTTATTGTCAAATATGCGGTTTTAGTTATCTGTACTTAACTAAAAAAAAATCAAGTTCAGGACAAATGATTACCAGTTATCAGATTGTAATTTTTTAATTGTATTGTTTCTTCTCTTCTTTAGTTTTTCCCTTACGGTGATGCCTCAAAGTTTGCTCAGCATGCTTTCAGAACCTTTGACAAGAATGGCGATGGCACCATCGACTTCAGAGAGTTCATCTGTGCTCTGTCCATCACATCACGAGGCAGCTTCGAACAGAAGCTCAACTGGGCCTTTAACATGTATGACCTGGATGGAGATGGCAAAATCACACGAGTCGAGATGCTTGAGATCATTGAGGTACCTGAATTCAGTCTGTTTACTTCCAGTGATAAACTTTTAATATGTTGTGCATGAAATGTGTAAGATTATATGCATACAATGCTCAGCATTTATAAGTACACCCGTCACAAATCTCTCTTTTAAATTTATATTTTTTTTATAGGAAGCTATACAATATTATATTTGTGCATATACATTAGTTTAGTCAGTACTGAAACCAAATCTGGAGCTAAATAACAATAACTGTCCAAAAACTAGTACACCCAAACGTGTATGTTATTGAAATTTTGTAGGTTGTAATTTATTTTTGCAATATTTTACTTGAATTTAATTGTATTATCTTTTAAATTATAATTTTATTGTATTATCTTTCAATTTCTAAATATGTTTGGTGACTAATATATTATTTTAATAAATATATTTGTTTTAAAAATCTGTTTTGTTTTTAATGCACCAAAATACATTACCTATATTTACTGAGAAATGGATACAAATATTCATCTTCAAAATGGGGTGTACTCATATATGCTGAGCACTATACATGTATACATACTCTCAAAAAATAATTTGCTGTTTGTTCAAACTACTTATTTAAAACTTAATTCTTTTATGTTTATAAATAAATTTTCAACAAAAAAAAAAAAACATTAAGTTACCTTAATTCCTTCATGTTGTCCCAACACAATTCAATTGTGTGGAACCTAGCATTTTTACAGTGTATATGTGCATGCATTACATTGTGGGGACCATTTGGTCATTTGATCATTTGTGTATTGGAGCAAAGCAAAGCATCCAAGAATGATGAGAGCAAGCAACAATCTTCTGTCAGCAGTGCATAATAGCTCTGATTAAAAAGTATAAGATTTTTATTTATAAAATTCCTTATTTTAATATTTAAACACAAACATACCCACTTTGAAAAGACAGAAACTTCCTTGGACACTGGAGCGTTTAAATGCCATGCCAATGTGCTGACAATCAGCTGATAGATGCAGCTTTCAAACATTGGGTTCTATCATACATCTGGCACAATAAGGCACTAGATGTGTTTGGTGCATTTTGTTGCTATTTTCAGACCAGCGCAACCCTATTTTTCAAGTTTACCACCGCATTGTTTAAATAGCAGAGCCATTTGCACCACTTTGTGGACTCATGGGTGTTCTGGTCTAGAAAGGAGGTGTATATTTTGAAGAACTATAATAGACTGCACAATTGACCAGCTGAAAGTAGGTCTAAAGTCCAGCTCAGAGCACATTAGTTATGCACCTTAAATGCATACACATTGCTTAATACACACAGGATGTACAGCAATACACAAATATCTTTACAAATGAAAAATAATAAAGGATTAAATATTACAACAATTATTATTTTCTACATAAATATAAAAACCACTGCCTCCATGCCTTCTTCATCTCGGGGGCTTTTTCAGTTTATTCATGACAATTAGCATTTTTATTATAATGTCATTATTATTAGTATTATTATTTATTATATGCATATTTATATTTGTTTAATTAGAACAAGTTTAGATGTGTCCACCTGTCAGGTTTTGGAGATGTACTGTATGCATCACCATATGGGGCATAAGAATAGGAAATAGTTTGGAAATAGCTCTGTTTTTTGATCACACTTCGTTATTATTGTTCATTTATTTGTTTGCTGGAAATTAGAACTGAATTTAGAAATAGTCTTGAAACAAATCCTTGTGCTTAAAATAAAATATATGTATATATAGACTGATGGATGTCTTCAGTGGAGTATGTTCAACCGTTTCCTTATCCACAAAAGTAAAGAAGTAAAGAGAAAGTAAAGAGGCTGAATGGAGGAGGCTTGTTTTTTTATTCTCACGCAGATGGTACAAACTTACACTTAGTACAAACGCAGATGGTACAAACCTACACTTACAAAGTCACCATGTAAATAGAAATTGCGCCACGGAGTGACACAACTGACTCTCAAAGGGAATGGGATGAGACTTGGTTTAATGCACATTATGCTCAAAACCCGCCCATAACTCATTAAAAGAATGAGCACAACCCTGTTAGACAATGCGCCTGGGTACAGAGCGTATTTTTCCATCCTTAAAAAAGCAAAAGTGCATTCGGACATGCCCTTAATGCTTTTGCGCCATGCGCTTTAGACTTTGCGCCTAGATTTTTAAAATAGAGTCCATAGTGTCCGCTAGAGTGCTGTTGAAAACCAGTGATAATTAGAGCCAATCTCAGACATATCTGTTGAGCACATGAACACAACGGCCAATCAACAGTGTTCAAGAGTCCACTTATCAGTGCTCGAAATGCTCACAGGAAATGCTGCTATGATCACATATTTATTCATCTCAATACAAACTCATAGAAGTTGCTACTTCTGACACCCTTATCACCATTGCGGCCCATCGTGAAAGCCAAACTATTGCACAGCATCACAGCTTGACTGAACAATTCAGAATCAGCTCTCCTCATATGATGAGGAAAATCATGAATAATAATTAGACAGCGACACATCATTGTAGAACTTGCTACATCGCCACAAGTGGCAGCGAGTAGAGATATTGACTCTAATTACAGCACTCCGAATGGTTGAAATCCAACATGTTCTGTTTTTCTCACTGAAAGGCAATCTACAAGATGGTGGGGACTGTTATCATGATGAAGATGAATGAGGACGGCCTGACGCCCGAGCAGAGGGTTGACAAAATCTTCAGTAAGATGGATAAGAACAACGACGACCAGATCTCATTGGAAGAGTTCAAAGAAGCAGCAAAGAGTGACCCGTCCATTGTATTACTGCTGCAGTGTGACCTGCAGAAATGAGCGTCTCGGAAAAGAGCCAGGGACTGCACAAATGATTAATGTTCCATTCAGTTTGCAGCTATTTCCACTGATAAAAAAAATTGCTTGGACTACCTTTCAATGAATCCGCTTCCTGTGTTTGAAACACTTGTGTGCATGAGAATGTTCTTTGCTAACGAATTTCACACTCACACACTGATACAATCACACTTACACACATATTACAAATGCATACACACATACAGACCATGCCATGCACAAATAGAATTATATATATATATATATATATATATATATATATATATATATATATATATATATATATATATATATATATATATATATATATATATATAGTTGTTCAAATTAACTGCCAAAATGTGAAGAGTGTGCAAAGTACTTTCTGAATCCACTGGAGCTTGCGCATCATTGATGTGCTGTATTAAATCGAGCTACTATTTATTGTACTGATGCTAGCTATGTGTAACATATACTGCGTAACGTCAACAGAACCGATTCTTATGGTAATCATAACTGTTTTACCCAGATTTACCTACTCATCTGGATGGACGAAAAGATAAGCTCAGGTCCATCACATTTTTCCCCTTCAAATGTGTTTGTACTGTTGGTGAATATAAATGTAGTTTATTTGCATGCCATTAGGTTTGCCTTAAGAGAACGTCCCTCATTTGCATCCTGCATAACGAATGAAAATAAGCCTTATTTAAAAGAAGAAAAAGCTATTAAAAATGTTAAAAAATTAAATTAGAACGAAGATTTAAGATCTGTAAAGGGATAGTTCACCCAAAAATCAAAATATGCTGTTTTTTATAGCTGAAATGGTGATTCGTAAAATGAAAGTCAATGTACTGACACTTCATTAATTCATTTTTCTTTGGCTTAGTTGCTTTATTTATTAGGGGTCACCACAGTGGAATGAACGCCAACTTATCCTGCATATGTTTTACACAGCGGATGCCCTTCCGGCTGCAACTCAGTACTAGGAAACACCCGTTCACTCTTACATACACACTCAAACACTAAGGCCAATTTAGTTTATTTAATTCACCTACAGCGCTTGTCTTTGGACTGTGGGGGAAACTGAAGCACCCGGAGGAAACCCACATGAACCACCTGAGACTCGAACCAGCAACCTTCTTGCTGTGAGGCGACAGTGCTAACCACTGAGGCACTGTGTCGCCCTCTACTGACACTTTTAGAGTGAATAAAGCAACAACTTTAGCTGCTGCTAATAGACTGTGACCTGTACAAAAACTGAACATTATTTATTACATTATTACCCATAATGCACCGCCTCTGTACATGATCATAAGCACATTTATAGCAGTGTGGAGTGTGAGCTTATAACAACTTAATTATGTTTCTAAAAAAAGTAGCTAAAGGTTTTATATGTTTTTTTTTTGACTCTCAAAGTGGCTACAAACTACTTATTTGCATCTTATGAATCATCAAGTGGTGGCGCGGTGGCTCAGTGATTAGCACTGTCGATGCACAGTTAGTAGGTTGCTGGTTAGAGAACCAAAGACATGCGGTATAGGTGAATTGGGTAAACAAAATTGGCCATAGTGTATGTGTGTGTGAATGAGTGTGTGTATGGATGTTTCCTAGAGTTGTGTTGCGGCTGGCAGGGCATGCACTGCTTAAATTAATGCCGAAATAATTGGCTGTCCATTCCGCTGTTGCGGCTTCTGATATAAAAAAGACTAAGCCGAAGGAAAATGAATGAATGAATAAATGAATCAACAAATACCATAGTTATACTGAGAAAAGCCACCTACATTTTGGATGGACTGAGATCATTTGTGTAATTTAACAGTATTAACAATTTTTCAGTGAACTATCCCTTTAAATGTGTGCGATGCATTGATGGGAAACGCTAGAATACTACACCTTCTATAGCATGTACATCACATGAGGGAGGCTGAATGTAATTTGTGAGAACAATTACACAACTGAAACCATACTTTTTATTATCATTGTTGAAATATTACAATATTCCCAGATTAAACCTACAAGCTGTGCAGTTTCAGAATGTCATCAATTGAAATGATTTGCATATCAGTGTGCAGATTCATGTGGGGGCCGAGGGTGAAATGAATTTAAGACCATTTTGAGATGTAATCTTGCCTCAAAGTTGTATCTGTTTTAACTCCCACCTTAAAACCTCCAAGACTGTATTTAATCATACATTTTACATGCTACTCTTAAAGAAGAATTGTTTTAAAGGCTAATCCTGAGGTTAGTAGTTTTTAAGTCCAGGCATTTGCACCAACTGCGCATTTTGAGCACTGACCCGATTTCTAAATATGCACATTTCTGTGCTCCATTTAAAAGTACGTTCTGCCAGTGTCAAGAGCTTTACACAAGCATAACCTTTGTCATTGTAATGTTTACCTATTTAGGCACCGCACCATATTCATGCAATGGCAAACTTTTCCAATTTCCAAGTTATTTTGTACATGTAGCATGTATTGTGCCCCTGATGCCATGGCTGCACTACTCCTTGTGTTGTGGTTTAAACTAATAAAAGAGTATAAGGGATGTTTTCTCAATGTCAGAGTATGATTTCAAAGGGGTGTGGTTGTCAGTATAGTTGATATTGAAACATATTACCTGCACTTCTAGTGTTGTTTTTAAATTAGCACAGATATAAGTCAGGTCTGATGTGAGTATGCATTACCTTACAAGGGAATATATTTGTTCTATCATCATTTAAAGGCTTAACTAGATTAATTAGGTTAACTAGGCAGGTTAAGGTAATTAGGCAAGTTATTGTATAATGATGGTTTATTCTGTAGACTATCTAAAAAAAAATAACTAAAAAGGGGCTAAAATTTTTGACCTTAAAATGTTTTTTAAAAAATTAAAAACTGCTTTTATTCTAGCCAAAATAAAACAAATAAGACTTACTCCAGAGGAAAAAATATCAGACATACTGTGAAAATTTCCTTGCTCTGGTAAACATCATTTGGGAAATATCTAAAAAAAATAAATAATAATAATAATAAAACTGAAAGGGGGGCTAATAATTCTGACTTTAACTGTATATCCTCATTTCCTTTCTACAACTATTGTCTGGAAGAAATCCTCTTCTTTCACCTTGATCCAGAATTTCTCTCCCAAATATGCTCTATAATATAGACAAAATAAGCCTAAATCTTTTTTTTTTTAATGTCTTACTCTCAGGAAGTTCACTTTAGCCTCAGCAGCGGGGGAGTTTTGAGATCGACTTGAGCTCAATCTCACCTTGCCCTGCGAAAGGGAGGTAGCCCTGGGCCCGAGGATCCCTTGAGTTCAGGGCTCTCTCCCGGAACAGCATGCCGATCAGGCTATTTATAAATCATGAGCTAAGTGTGAATTCTTGAAACTACAAAATGTATCAAAATAAAGAACAGTTTAGTATTTTGAAAATACTTTTACAAAGGAGCATAAAATTTCTTCGCTAACTTTCCAGGCCTATTCGGTCAATCCTTTCTCTGCACCTCATTCACCTCTTGAGGAGGTATTCATAAAAATATAACTTGTGTTAATTTTATCATTATTATTATTTTGCAATTGAAATCTGTAAAACTGTAAAAATCGTGATCTCTGTAATCTACTAAAAGCTCCAGTTTTCGTCATTCTCATAAATCATGTTGTTTTTGCTGCCATAAATCCTGAGTTGTAAGTTTTTGACCAGTCTGTAGACTGGAGTATTGTTAAATATTTTGTCTCATACTGGATAACTATGCTCCCGAATCTACCTCTGCTGTTTAACTGTTATTTTCTTTATATGTGTTGAATATTTCCATCCACACTCCAAGCATTAATCAACTTTTTAATTAATCAACACTTCAAGCATTTAATCAACTTTTTAATTAATATTTATCAATTTTCTAGTCTAGCCCTAGAAAATAACTGACAAAAAACGCCAATGAACTGCACAACTGGAATGCCCTATATCATTCATAACAAAAGTCTTCAGTTAGATGGCAGCAGAGAGCTGAACTCGTAAAGTTTTAATGTCCAATCATTGATCGCCACCTGGTGGCTCACTTCAGTATATGTCAAAAACCCACCCTCTAAATGTGACAAAGATAAATTATTAAATAATAAAAACAAACAAACACACAAATTACAGTTCAACTAAATATTTCCCAAAAATGGTTCCTATAATGTAACGTAGTTCTTATTACACCAAAGTGTTTAATGGATTTTTTTCCTGATAAGTTTTTTTACTTATTGTAAGGTAAACAAGGTAAGCATTGGTAAGTATAATATAAAAGTATAATAATTAAAGTATTATTAAGTATAATAATTAAAACATATATTAACCTTCATTACAGGTTTTAATGAATTTTTGCTGTACGTTGAATATGAATATATGGAAAAAAATTTAAAAACTAAACTGTTAATAACTGAATTTATAGGGTTTAATGTGAAATTTGGCCAAAGAATAATTAGAAATCGTTACATAAATCATGAAAATCATTTAATAAATGGCCAATCATGGGAACAAATCCACCATCATAAATGATTTTTAAATCATTAATGGTTTTTATTTTTTATTTATTTTTTTTTCATATGAACAATCCATATAATTACAAGAAGAGAATAGATAAATAAAGAACAGCCAGTAGAATACAATTCAATCAAAATTAAGGCAAAAAACATCAAGATGGTACAGTTTACTTGTCAATTTTGAATTTTATTAAGCATAGAATAAAAAAATATGAGCTTGACGTCATCTCCAAGGAACATGGCCATTGGATTTCCCGGAAAGACGTCATCACACTGCGCCGTCAAACGATCCAAAGTGCGTAGATTTTGAGCTTGTGCTAGCTTGCTTTTTATTTCCACAGTAAGAGAGTTTTTCTCGAAAAGTTTCCTTTAAATAAATCCAGCCATGGCGATGCAAGCGGCTAAACGAGCGAATGTAAGTTCAATTTTGTTTTAATCGTTCAAATGTTCGTATTGTTGACAGTGTTAAGTTAGCCCTTCGACGGCTAATCCCGACATACAAGATCGCTGTTTGTTGTTTTTCTATTATAAATGTGAATAGCTAAGATAAGTTGTTAATGTAATATTAAATGTTAATGTTATAATATATGGTAAAATGTATTCCCCGATATGTAATATATCGTGTAATACGTTCGCTGGGTGTACAAACGTGATCAAAACGTACCCAATTGTGTACATATATTCATTCACGAAATCTCTTTCATTCTTAAATGTTTTTTTAAAGCCACGAGGGTGTTCAAAATCTTAAATCTTTGTGAATTAACAATAAGAAAACGTGTATTTACGTTTGTCTGCAGGGTATCCGCAGGGTCTTTAAATGTCGTAAATTTCAAAAGTAAAAATTTTACGTTTTGCGTTAAAAAGTCATAAATTCACTGAAATATTTTGTTGTAGGTCTTAAATAATAAAAAGATCTACCCAATTAATTCAACACCAAATTACCATGTCAACTTTTGGTTTTATATTTTTATTTTTTTATTATTTTTTTACTGCAAAGAGGTGCAATTCACAACAGCAGACATTTTACAGCAAATTCTCTAAATTAAATTCCCTAATCTGGGAAAGAGAACTGAAGCAAAACATTCTTTTACATGATCTTTAATTATTAACAGATAAACTATTTACAGAAGTATCTGGGTCATTAGAAAATAATTCTTAGTGTTTTACCCTGTAAAAGTAAAAAAAAAATCAATCTTAAAGGTCTTAAAGTTTTAAATTACACTTGAAGAAACCTACAGAAACCCTGGTCTGTCTCAACACTGTTCTTTGTTGGCATCTTTTCAGATTCGTTTACCTCCTGAGGTGAACCGGATATTATATATCCGTAACCTTCCTTACAAGATCACTGCAGAGGAGATGTATGACATTTTTGGAAAGTATGGGCCTATTCGTCAAATCAGAGTGTGAGTATCAGTCTGTTTCTTGCATTAACATACTTTCACACAAAGGGTTTATGCTAGGTTTCCGCTACATTCATTCTTCCATGGCTGGGCGTCATGCCAAAATTCATCCTGCCAAGGCTACATTACCGCTTCACATTCAAAACATTTTATTTTTTTAATAGCGGGTGATAATCACACCAAAACTTATTAAAGGGTAAGTTAATTATAACAGCGTGAACATTTCTGTAACCGTAGTAGTGATGTGCGTCATTTGTTTAACCCTTCAAGGTTACAGGCTGACTGGCTGACTGACTGACAGGTGCGTGAGGCCAGCAAACACGACGTATAGCTGTTTCACTTTACTTCAGGACGCATTAATACGGCTCTGTAGGTCTATTGGACACATTCATAAATATTCCTAGCAAGTCTAATAAATGCTGGAGATATACTCGTTACATAAACTCAATAAATCGCTCTTCAGCAGCATTTATTTGAAAGTGCACAAGAAGATCTGCAAGCTCTTGATGCGGCTTATATTTGAAGGGCGTTTAAGAAGTTTTGTGCACGAGCAGAGGAAATCAGTGCACAAGCAATGAGATTCGTATGCTGTAGGCTATCACATAAATGCAATCTCGACTTCTAATACTGCGCTCACGACGTTTGTCATTGAAATAATGCCACAGGTTATCTGTGTAAAAAAAAGGCATGCTGCCACAGGTGGAAAAAACCTAGAGGAAACACTGTATGCGTTTTATCATTGTGGTAAAGTTTTATATTTGCACTTTCTGACTTTCTCCTCTTTCTGAATATAAGTACAGAAAACTACTCTGCAAATTGTTAATAGGGAAATCAATTGAAGTGAATTAGATTTTGATTAGGGCACAATATATCGTTTCAGCATCTATATCGCAATGTGTGTGTCCACAATCACATCACAGGGATCTGCAATGTAGTCGAGATTATAGTTGACAAGACATTACAGTTAACAACATAGTGGAGTCTAGGTATGGGCCAGTATAAGATTCTGATGGTATGATAACCTTGAATAAAAATATCACTGTATCATGATATTGTGATCACTGCTCTAAAATATTCTTTTTAAATGTCTGGGTAAAAAAACAAAAACTTTTTTCCCCTTTGAACACAATAGATTTTATTTTGAGAGATTTAAATTCTTTTGGAAAAGTAAACATCAGGCTAAATAATTCAAATGAATCATTGACTTCTACTGTTTTCAAAACAAAAAAAAAAAAAAAAAAAAATGGTATTACAGAAAAATTTGGCGGTTTTAAAACCTTGACTTTTCCAAACTGCGGTATAACTTGAAAATAGTTGTCATCCGAAGCCTAGTGGATTCATTATTATTTGCCAGTGATTTTAAGACCTAACTGTAATAATTTCAAACAAACCTAAACATTTGGGCACAATAAATTAAACGTTTGTAGCTTAAAGGTTAATTATTCATTTGTATGCAATTAAATGACACAATGCTATTATTATTATGATCATTATTATTATTATGATTATTATAGATTGATTACTGAATACTGTTTGACTGCCCATAAAATTATAAATCTTTGTTTATTTGCATCTTTTGTCCATTGTATTTAACTATGCTAGTCATTTTAATATAATACTTTATACAGATACACTCCCCTGCAGAATCATCCTAATCTTTACAAGCTAGTCGTCTGCTGAAATTGCATTTATATCACTATATATATATATATATATATATATATATAGCAGTGAATAAAAATATTGCAATGTCAGTTTTTTTTTTTTCCAAATATCGCGCAGCTCTAGTTTTGATATTCACGCGATCATTCAGTGAAAACTTGTGATATGGTCTCTATATTTTTTACCACTCTACTTTGAATATTTGGGCAGAAATAGCATGCAAGTATGACTTCAAAACAACGTCAGCACTATTTGATTGACTGTGAACCATGTTGTCTTTTGTTTGTCTTTGGCCGCTAAAATGACTTCCCTATTCAGAATTGGCAAAGAATACTTTTTGAAATTCTAATATTAAGGAAAAGTCAGAATGTGCAAATATAAAACCTTACCCCAATGAGAAAACATATTAGCATCAAATGACTATCAAAGTACAACATTAAATAGAGCTAATGTTGTTTTAAAGTTATAATTACATGCTATTTCAGGCCGAATATTCAAAGTACAATATAGGCTGTCACAAGTTGTCATTGTTCAAAAATGAACAAATGTGCAAATATAGAACTAACTTTACCTCCGTGATTGTGTCATTAATATATTTGTGTTTGTAAGTTGAGTAACTGAATGTTCCGTTGTTATTTTTCTTCTTCAGCGGGAACACACCAGAGACCAGAGGCACAGCCTATGTTGTATATGAAGACATCTTTGACGCCAAAAATGCCTGTGATCACCTTTCAGGGTTCAACGTCTGCAACAGATACTTGGTTGTGTTGTATTATAATGCAAACAGGGTGAGTTTGTTTGGCTTTGAAATGCTAACATTTGAATCAATCAACTTGTTAAGTGTGGCATCAAGCAAAGCGGCTTTCAGGTCAAAGGGCTCTATCAAAAGTAACGGGGAGGCTCAACAAATGGAAATAATAAACATTTAAAAATCGATTTAATGCTTTCAAAAATCACGATCGCTATATATATATATATATATATATATATATATATATATATATATATATATATATATATATATATATGCGCCTAATATCTGATGGCCAGAAAGTGATACATTTTTATAAATTGTTAAAATATTGGTGTCTGCAAGCAGCAAGACTCTTGTGTGCACCATGGTTTTTATATAAAATTCACTTAAATAAGTGATGTGACTAAAAAGTGGACATAAACGAATCTTTTCTCAATTGAAATGAGTAGTACCTTGAACCCGAAAACAGTATTTAATTTCTTTCTTCACGACTTAACAAGCGAATAAATGTGTAAATATTATTATTATTATTATTATTGTTGTTGTTATTTTTATTTCCATGAATTGCATCCATAAGTTTTACATTAGAAATCCAACAATTTGATTTCTGTCATGTATCCTCTTTTTTTATTAAGATGTTATGCCTATTAAAGTCTGTACTTTTTGATAAATAAATGAAAAGGGTATTCTCCATATTCCAGCATTTCATTTTTAAATGATGCACTACTTTATGTTAATGGAAGTAGTGATGAGGCTATATATTAATGTTTACTTCTTTTTTTCCCAAGGCTTTCCAAAAAATGGACACAAAGAAAAAGGAGGAGCAGCTGAAACTTCTCAAAGAGAAGTACGGGATAAACACAGACCCACCAAAATAGTCAACATAGATTTTTTTTTTTTACTCTTGTTCTGTCTTGCACCCATCTCATTTTCACTTTACTGCTTTAAGTAATACTTGTTTAAAAGGAAAGGACTGTTTGACCATTGTTCTTTGCTTGAACTGAAGTCTTTTGGCAGAGCTAATTTCTTTTTCAATTAATTTTCTGTTAATATTGAATAAAATGATATTTGTTCATCGGGTTTGTTTTAATAAATCATTGATTCTCCTTTTTTAATATAAATGTTTGGTGTCTTTTTGCACTTATTGTAAAGGTAAAATAGATTCAAAGTTCTGGAGTTTAAAAATGAATCAACTGATTTTACAAATGAAAGTTGATGCAATGCTTGACAAACACATTAATTAATATTTCTCTGGTTATCAGTAAATCTGTGTGTGTGTGTGTGTGTGTGTGTGTGTGTGTGTGTGTGTGTGTGTGTGTGTGTGTGTGTGTGTGTGTGTGTGTGTGTATATATATATATATATATATATATATATATATATATTAGATTATATAAATGCGCATCTATTGTTTTTTTTATTTTGAAACAATATTTTATTTTTAAATAAAATAATGTTGTGTGTTTGTGCATATTATATATTATAAGTTATATACTCCATACATAAATAAACAAAATGTATAATTATATATTATAAAAAAAACGCATTGTTGCCGACGTCTTGTAATGAACTTCCGTTTGACCTTAAATGAGCCAATCAGTTTCTAGCAGGGGAAGGAGGCGCGAAAGTACCAGTGCTGGATCTAGTTAGGCGTCTGTTAATTTGATTGTTTAGTTGTGGGATGTCGGTTTGTTTCTGTGATTTTCATATTGCTGTATCTTTGTTGTTCGCTAAAACTACGCTTGACTGGGGAAAAATCCCTTTTCAGTTCGCTTACCTTTGATTTGCTTCGACGTTTGATGAGAGGCCAAGATGTCGTTGGTCAACGCTGAGTTCAGAGCGGAATTTAACCTGAAGTGGTGAGTGTTTGTAGTAAGTTAAATGTCTAACGTTATTTGTTTTTTGCGATGTGCATTAAATTATTGTAAACTAATATAATTGACATTGACGAGAATGTTGACTCTTTTACTCGTCGCAAACTGCTGAGAAGTGTCGAATTATGAACAGTTTAAATGCATTGAATCAAATTGGTTTTATAAGGTAACTTATCAAGTAACGTAACATTTTTAATTAAGTTAACGGTAACATTTTGCTTTTAAACGCTGATTTAACGTTATAAATTACCTGTTCGGTGCACTCCTCGGATATAAGGTTAAGGAGAAGATTGTTATCTGTTTTAGGAAATTTATTTTAATTTATTTTAATTTTATGAGCTCCTGCTATTTACATTACAGTTAACGTTAGTTGAGACCATCAATAATCTAAATAATTCAACTTTTTAATGATTGTATTGTCTATAAGTTGAGCGTTGATTCTGTAAGTAATGGTAAAATACATTATATTTTATTTGCGTATTTAATTTTGTTAATAACTTGAGGCTGCACTTGTAAGAAATGTGAGCCATACAGTCTTTACAAAAACGTTTTTTATTTTATTTTTTTGCCATTTTTCTTGTGTTATATTTATATTGATGTATTAGTGGTGTAAAGGATCCCAAATCTCAAGGTTAGGATCACATTATTTTTTTTTTTAGTCACGGATCAGACCATTTTTTTTGGATCAGCCAAAAAGAGGAGAGGAATGTTATTTGCTTTCCATTTATTACAAAAACATTACTGCAAGACACTTTTGGTTTTAATAAACAGAGCTTAGAAGTTGTAATTTTATTAAAAATAACATGAAGAAATGATAAGATGAATAAAAGTTAATTGTATAATATTCAGTAACTTATTGTAAAATATTCACTGTTACTACTACTGTTGCTGTAAACACTAAATGTAAAAATCTAACATAACTTGTACAATTCATACAAATTGTAAGTCTCATTTTCAATAAATTATTCAGTTATTCACTTATAATACTTCGTTTCATTGCTTGATGGATCGAATTTGAAGAATTTTTCAGTGATATTTTTGATGGCTGGTTTTAATGTAATTGCTGCCTACAACTTTTATTTTTGACCGTATGATGGTGATTTTAATCTTTATCATAAAAATCAGTGCTTTTATCTAAACTGTAAACGTTGGCTGTTTGTAACTTCATAACTAACTCAAAAGACTAAAAACTGAATCTCTTTTTTTTTTTTTTCTAATACAGATTTGAATGCTGCGATTCGAATGATTAATAAACGTATGCAAATCACCATTTTTATAGTTTTTGCGTGGTTGTTGAGATCCCGATACTTCAATGATTAATCCTGCAGCTTACACTGAATCGTGCCTCGTCTGAAGTGACAGAAAACACCTTTAGGTTAAGAAGCCCACCACATCCCGAATAACCCACCACAACTTCTTCCATCATCATTATAATTTACAGGAAATTAGAATTTCTAATTTAGAATGAATCTACAAGTTAAAAAATGTATCAATCCGTGGGTCACATGTGTACCATGAGTTGTGATCCGTACAAATTATGGATCAACCATGATCCGTTACACCCCTGTGATGTACTAGTAATTAGTGCTGCTCGATTATGGGAAAAATCATAATCATGATTATTGTAATCCCGATTATTCAAAACGATTATAAGTGGAAGTCTTAATTATTCGCCCTTCTGTGAATTTTTTTAATATATAAATATTTCCCCAATGTAGTTTAACATAGGATTTTTTTTTTTTTTACAGTATTTCCTATATTGTTTTTCTTCTGGAGAGGCTTATTTCATTAATTTCGGCTAGAATAAAAGCAGGTTTAAATATTTTAAATCTTAATCTTAATAGCTCGATATTTTTAGTCCCTTTTAATATATATATATATTAGGGGTGTAACGATATTAAAACTGAACCTAAATATCACCAACCACGATACGCATCGCGAAACTCTCTTGGCGTACCGCGGTACTCTCACGCCCCCTACTGCCCATTTTTTAGGTTGACGTCACTTGTCTCTAACTAATTGAACCAATTTAAACACATCTTTATTATCACATTTCATTAAATTGCTTTAGTAATGATGAGGTTTTGTTCTAAATACTATATTCTAAAGTTAGTATTTTAGTGCATGTCATGTCATGGGACTTGAGTGAGCATCACACTCGTTACTACTGGACGCAGGATGGCTGCTTCACATAGTACTGAGATTGCAGATCCCCAAGACACATTTAAGTCATCTGTGTGGAAACATTTTGGTTTTCCAGTGGAGTACAGAAATAGAAATCGTGTTGTAGACAAAGCGCATCTGTCTTAACTGTTTCACGAAACTTACTCAGCCTAAAAGGAAAAACATTTAAAAAGTGTGGTAATTTCACAATGTGAGGGTGTAAGCAACAGAACTGCCAACAAAAGTGATTTAATTTACAAAAGTGAAACAAGAAAAATGCCCAAATATACAAAAAAAGAGAGAAATATTTACACTAACAAAAATAATATAATAAAGTATCAAATTCAAACAAAAGTATCAAACAAAAATTAGTTAAACACGAGCAAGGGGATGATAGTGAAGACAAACAAAAGAAATAAATATATCAAAACAATTCTAACTCATGAATAACCCCTTACCCCTTGCGCCGCATTCTTCCCTATACTGAATAAAATAAACCAAGATGACCTTCGCCTCTTACCTGATGTCTTTAACAATACATTTTCTACGTGTTTGCAAAATAGAAATCGTATGACATTTTCACTATCCACCTTACACTAAGAGTGAACTTGAGGAGATGCAGCTATATTGTCGGGAAGGAGCGGAGCCAAAAAATAAGATACAAATTAATTGAAATAAAAATGTACAAACCTCACAAAATTTCTTAAAGTGGGCAAAAGTAATGCAAAATAATTAAACGAAATAAATAAAACGAAAGTTAAGCAAAAACAACGAAAATCATAATCATGTTGGAAAAATACACGAAAAAAGAGATCAAAAGAAAAAACGCTCTCTCCCGCTCTTCCTGACATGCTTTTTACATTCCCGCGCTGCGTCGCCAAATGATGATAGATTGGTCTCCTGACCAATCAACTGTCAAAAAGGCAGACCTACAGAAATGACAGGCATCAGCTGTCGTAAAGGCCCCCCCTACAGTACATAAATGACCGGCATGGAGGGAGCAGGAGAGAGAGAGAGATTGGGAGGACAGAAACTAGCCAGACAGTAATATGTGAATTGTGGAGCGGGCTAAATCTAAAAAAACATAAGTATTTTTTAGTAAGTGTGCTTTTTTTGCTTTTGTTTTTGCAATAATAAAACATATATTTGTAGAGCAACTCATGTTCTGTTATCATTAATATTTTAATAAATTGTAATAGGTATAACTGTTCGAGATATAAACAAAAGCAAGTGATGACCAATAATTATTTGCTAGAAATAGCAACAGCAGTAGAAAAGGAGGAAAGTTTGTTAAGTTTGGAAAAACCTGAGGGATAAGTTTGTTTATGCCAAAAGAGGCCATGACAAAAGTGGAGAGGTACACAATTACTGAATATGTTTTTCACCAGTCATATGTTTTACACTGATGTATATATTTGTGGATTGGGCTAAATGTAAAAAAAAAAAACAACATCAGTATTTTTTAGTAAGTGTCCTTTTTTTTTTTTTTTAATTCTTGCTATAATAAAAAATATATTTGTAGAGCAACTCATGTTTTCTTGTGATTAATATTGTAATAAACTTTAAATGGTAAAACTGTCTGAGATATGAACAAAAGCAAGTGATGCATCAAAGTTTGATATTTAAAAAAGCTTGAATGCTTATAAAAATGCTTATAATCATTAAAATAATGTATAAAAACAATACAAAATAATTAGTTAAAAAATATAGAACACCATTATGATACGACGTAATTCCGGTAACTTCCTACTTTTCTGTTTATCCGGTTACCGTCTGATTTTAGTGTGGGTTTCTTTTGACTGCCCCCTGTCGTTGTAAAGAATATCACAACAGCGAACGCGGCGAGAATAAAAGCCTCGGCCGTTTCGCGAAGTCAGCAGAGGTGCGCGATGCGGTGCCAGGCGCAGGTATATTTTGCCCTTGAGACGAGGAGTGCGCACACATCTAATGTCATCTTAACGTGAGCGCTTGTTCAATGGTCAAATAGGTGTCAAAACGCGATGTTTAGTGATTATTCATATTAACCCTCATTTGTGTCATAAACAAACAAGTTGAGAATCAAAAAACACGCGAAAGAGAAACCATTAAAGAAACAGCACGCAATTAATCCTTCTGCCGCCTGTTTTTATGATTAATAATCCATCAACAAATGGAAAACATACCTCTGCTCTTGACTAAAGGACTTTTGTAGCTAAAATGTTTTTCTTACAGTGAAGATGCTTAAAGCACAGTTTGTTTAATATTTTTATTCTATTGTATTTATTTCTCTTTCCTTTGCAGGGTGGAAAATAACTGTATACAGTTGAAGTCAGAATTATTAGCCCTCCTGAATATTAGCAACCCTTTTGCCCCGATTTCTGTTTAATGGAAAGAAGATTTCTGAACATAATAGTTTTAATAACTCATTTCTAATAACTGATTTATTTTATTTTTGTCATGATAAGAGTACATTATATTTTACTAGATATTTTTCAAGATACTAGTATTCAGCTTAAAGTGACATTCAAAGGCTTAACTAGTGTAATTAGGCAGGTCATTGTATAACAGTAGTTTCTTCTACAGACAATCAAAAAAAATATTGCTTAAAGGGGCTAATATTAAAGACTTTAAAATGGGTTTCAAAATATTTAAACCTGCTTTTTTTCTATAGCCAAAATAGAAATAAAAAAGCATTAGGTGGTTAAAACGCTGCATAATTGTGATAATACATCACGTCTTTCTCAGCAGGGTTAAGGTGGTTTTGTTGTCAAAAAAAAAAGAAAAAATAAGCACTTTTCCCATGGTCCCTTACTGAGAGCCCTGCTTAGCGTGAGCTCTCTCTGCCTCAGCGCCAGACACTGCGCCAAAGCTCAGTTTGATTTTCTCAGTTGTCGCTCTAAAGGTAAACGAGCTAATGCTAACTTGTCAAGCTGGATAAAAAGTAAAACATCAGCACCAGGGACTTTACAGTCTTCACTTTAAAATGGAACAAAAGTAGGACCCTGCTGTTGAACTCCCTTTTACCTCATCCCTGTCTATGAGGCGCCGAACTCTGTATCAGTACGCGAGAGAGACCGTGTTCACTCCACTTTAAAATTTTTTTTAAATGTCTCAATGTCGCGCGACACAAGGAATCGATTATGAAATTCGTTGTCAACACTTTGTAATCGATTTTTGTCGATTTAGTCGATTCGTTGTTGCAGCCCTAGTTATCTGCTATAAAAGATCCTATTGTTACTTTATGAAAAACAAATGTATGGTTTGCAAACAAAAATTAAGCATTGCAGTAAGAAATACACATTTGTTTTTATATACATGTCAATTTAATTAATAGTATTCCTGCTACAAAATCAATGAAAGATTATAATAAATCATTTAATTTAAGGCTGAAAGCTGCAAAACAGTCATTTAAAATTAAAAAGAAAAGTAATAAACATCTTAAGATAGAATGGACAAAAAAAGTAAGAAAAGTCTCACTTCTACCACTGGTTTCGGTTTGTGTCATTTTAAGTGAAGTTTTTAAACTAATTTTGAGAGGAGCACGTGATATAATTGACAGCAGCTGGCCACCTATCTACACTCATTAGTTAGCCAATCAGATCTATCCTAACCCACTATAAGTAGCCTAGCTAGACATTACTCCCTTATCTTCGTTTTCCGAAGAAACCCCCCATCCACCCCTTTCTCCTCCTTTTCTCCTTTACAAAAAGGGGAGCTCTCGAGAACCACCTGATCTCGTACTCCCCTCACATGCTCTATGGACCTGGCGGGAGCCCTGGGCTCAACTATCTCCGAGCTCAGGGTTCTCTCCCGGGACAGCATGCCAAACCTGCTTACAGCTGTCAAGCAATATCTAAGTGTGAACTCTTGAAATGGCCAGTGTCATTATGCGCTGATTTTCATTTTTCTGTGTTTGTGGAAAAAAGCAAGCGAGTTAGTTGGCCCAATATATGAGCGAGCAGGATTCTTGCGATGACCACTGGCGCAATACTGTTCATTGTTATGAGCCGCAGACTCACTTTAAACTTTGTACACATCATCGCCAAAGAAGCTGCCTTTACTGTGTTAGATTATACTTTTAGCGGACCTTTGTGCTGAACACGCAGTAAATCGAGATTCGGACACTCTCTGAAAACATTCGATTGATCTCGGCTAGCGGATCAACATTCACCACATGATTGCTGTCATCAGTGCCATTATTTGTAACTTTAGAGCGGGTTTGCAAATCTGTGTACTTTTCACTCTTCAGCCGTTTGCATTTCCCGCTTACAAAAGCTCCCTGTCATCTGACAATCTAATATAAACCAATATAGTGACAAAGACCGATTCAGCACATTTTTTTTGAAAAAAAAAAATCTAAACAGGTCGTGCTACAACCATTATATGCAGTCACACAAATGCTCCTAAATATATTATGAGGTTGCGTAGATTAAATTTCAGGTGCATATGTGACCAAAATGATCACAGTTTCGAGCTCTGATACTGTATCTTCATTTCTGTTTTTATGATTAAATGTTAACTTTATTAATAAAAATAATTATTATTATTACTTCAAAAACTTGGTTAATAGATGAGTATTAATGTTTCACTATTCTCCTCTCTTTCTAGATACTCTGACATTGGAGCAAGTGAGTCACTGAAGTAATCACAATGTGCTCCATTCCGGGACTCCCATCAAAAGGTTCAAATGTGCCTGTACTTATTACCAGAGTAAATCTCAACCCATCATGTGTTCTGGTAGAGTTTTGGGGTAATTTTGATGAAGATCGAAAATTTGCATATCAGCAGCTGAAAAAAGAGATTCAGTATCCCAGAGAGTGTTTTAGTGAATCAGATGGAAACCCTGGAGACTTGTGTCTTGTACAAGTGTATGAAACATGGTACAGAGCTCGTATCGTGTCCAGAGATTCTGATGAGTACAGTGTGTTCCTAATTGATGAAGGAAGAACACTGCGTGCTGCTGTCAACACTCTTGCATGGGGCAAAAGTGACTTTTTCTATCTTCCTCCTGAAGTTGAATTCTGCATTCTTGCCAATGCCTTACCACTATCTCCTGAAAACAATTGGTCCTCAATGGCCTTAGAGTTTATGAAGACCTTCTGTGGTCGAAGAGTCAATGCCACCGTTCAAGATGTTCTTGTAGCTCATCGAACATTCCTTCTTGACATTCCTTGTCTGTCAAGGCAGATGTTTGAAATGGGCTTTGCAAAGAAATTGTACAGTGATCAGTTCATGGAGTTTGTTGTGAGATCTTTGCAGGCCAGCACCGGAACTAGCGATCTTAAGAGAATTTCCTCCATTAGAACCAAACCAGTTGAGATCATTGAGCAAAAGGAAAAGCAGCAGGCCTACATGTTTCCTGAGCTGCAGACCGATACTGTAGAGACTGTTGTTATCACTGAGGTAACAAGTCCATTTCGAATATTCTGTCAGCTTAAGGTTTTCTCTCAGGAGCTGAAAAAGTTGACTGAACAGATCACTCAGTATTACGAGGGAAGAGTAGGAAGCTATTTTGCAAGAGCTGAGAATTTGGGCAGCCCATGTGCATCAAGAGGAAGTGATGGCAAATGGTATCGTTCTGTGCTGCAGCAAGTCATGTCTGCAAACAATGTGGTTGAGGTTTTGCATGTGGATTATGGGAAGAAACAATTTGTACAAGTTGAGAATGTCAAGCCACTTGCCTCTGAATTCTTCAGAATGCCGGTTGTAACATATGTTTGCTCTCTGCATGGAATTGTTGACAAAGGTGTTGGTTGGACTGCTTCACAGATTGACTACCTGAAATCTCTGTTGCTCAATCGCACAGTGATTGCCAAGTTTCAGTATCAAAGCCTTTCTGAGGGTGTCCACTATGTAACACTTTATGGAGAGGAGAACACAAACATAAACAAATTGTTTGAACTGAAACCAAAATGTTCACTGGACTCTGACATGACTCTTGCAGATTTCGCTGTTCAGAAGAGCCCATCATCTCAGAAGAGCAAGATTTCAAGGACAACCGAGAGCACACACATTAACGAGACCTACTCTGACCTTAAAGTGAACAAACCTGTCTTTTTCACAGAAACTCTCACACCTAACTCTACACACATGGCTGTTGTGCAGCATGTTGACAGCCCTGGAAAGTTTTGGATTCAAACACAGCGTTATGCTGATGAGTTCGATCTGCTAATGAATGGCCTTGGAAATCTGTACAGTGATCCAACAAGCACTGAATCATTGATTAGAAAGCCTGTTGTTGGTCTCATCTGTGCAGCTAAAGCACAAGATGGTGTGTTCTACAGAGCGGCTGTCTATAAGGTGATTGACAAGACAGCAGAAGTTTACTTCCTCGACTATGGCAACACAGAAGTTGTTGATAGTTTTAACCTTCGACAGCTGCCTTTAAGATTCCAGCAGCTACCAGCTGTGGCAGTAAAATGCTCTTTACATGGTGTTAAACCCAGATTGAAACTCTGGGAGGAGAGAGCTACGTTGTTCTTTTCAAAACTTGTCAGAGACAGAATCATTGATTTGCATGTACAGGACAAACAACAAGACACTCACATTGTTCAGTTGGTGGACCCAAGTTTGGATGGAGAAAAGGATGTGAGCAAGTTATTGTGCAATGCAGGTTTTGCTGTAAGTGAAAAGAGCATTGTGGATTATTCAGCTACAAGATCTTGTGGTTTGAAAACCACCCATGCATCTGGCGTATTCTTGACAGGCACTCAACCCCAAACACCTTGCAGTTCTTCTGTTGTAATGGACAGTGCATCTGCTTTCAAGGAGTACTTGTTTCCAATTGGAAGTTCACTGGAAGTAACTGTGTCCTACATTGAGAATCCAAATGACTTCTGGTGTCAAAAGGCCAGAAATGCAGCATGCTTAGAAGTGCTAATGCAGGATATTCAACGTTTCTATTCTCATAGTGAATTTGAACCACTTTTGGAAGCAGCTTGTGTTGCCCGTCATCCTGAAACTGGGATATGGTACAGAGCCTTGGTCATTCAAAAGCATCAAACACCCCATGTTGATGTCTTGTTCATTGACTACGGGCAGACAAAGAAGGTTGCAATTGAAGATCTTCGAAAGATTACTCCTGCATTTTTGAAGATGAAAGGACAAGCCTTTCGATGCAGTTTGTATAACCTCATCCACCCGGTTTTGCACTCATCTTCAGACTGGAGCACAGAAGCCACATTGGAGTTTCAAGAGTTTGTTGATGCTGCAGCATCTATGAATGTCCCTTTGAAATGCACCATATTTGCTGTAATGTATGACTCGCAGAAAGTTGTTTTCAATGTGGTGGATTTGGAGACCCCTTTTCAAAGCATTTGCAATCTCCTTGTTCAGAGACGTCTAGCTGATCGTGCACCCTCTAAAAGATCTCCTCTTCCACCCTTTCGCCTGGACACCTACTATTATTCCACACACGGAGTCAAGACTGGATGTGATGAGAAAGTGAGTATCACCTGTGTAAAGGGTGTCAATCAGTTCTTTTGCCATCTTGCCAGGAATTCGGATGAGGTTGAGAAACTTGCGGAAAAGGTCAACTTTCTGTGCCATCAGCTAGAGGCAACCAAGTGTCCTCAGACTTTTGGAACGGTTTGCTTTGCAAAATACACTGATGGACTTTGGTACAGAGGCCAAATAAAGTCTACAAAACCATCAGTTGTAATCAATTTTGTGGATTACGGTGACACACTGGAAGTTGATAAATCAGACTTGTTACCAGTTCCAATTGAAGCAGGAGATATCATGTCTGTTCCGGTGCAGGCAATTGAATGTGGGCTCTCTGATATGCCTGAAGAACTACCATGCGAAGTGGATAATTGGTTTCGTAAATTTGCGGACAGTCATTGTTTCACTGCTTTGATTGTGGCGAAAGAACCTACAGGGAAGCTTATTTTGGAACTTTATGATGGAAAAACTCAAGTGAATGCACTGATCAAACAGAAGTTTCACAATGAAATCCATAAAAATGATGCTAGCACATTCAAAATATATGGTTTAAAGAGCAGAGCTGCAGAAAGTGTGGAAGCCTCAGCCTGTAAGAAGGAAAGTTCCACTGGTCCAAAGAGAGATGCCATAGATCAAGTTCCAAAGTCTCGTGAAAGTCATGCAATTCAACGAAGTAATGACGTTGCATCAAAACAGCCACAAAGCAGGTGGGGATTTTCCACAAATGGAAGACCAGAACCAACAAGAGATTCTGGGACAATTAATAATTGCCAGAAACAACCAGAACTACGAACGAGTCAAGGTAATTTAAGGCACCCATGTACCTCTAGCAAACCTGAAGTTGTTAAACCTAAGCCCCAAGCACTTCTGAAAGAATCAGCACTTCCAATCAAATCAATTAAACCGGGACTAGAAGCTGAGGTTTTCATTTCTCATTGCAATAGCCCTTGTAGCTTTTTTGTTCAGTTTGCAACAGATGAGGATGACATTTATTCCCTTGTGGAGAAGTTAAATGCTGACCAGTCAAGATGCAGAAACATTGACTCCAGTGACATTCATGAGGGAGACTTGGTCTGTGCAATGTTTCCTGATGATAGCTCTTGGTACCGTGCAGTAGTACGGAAAAACACTAATGAAAAGATTGATGTTGAATTTGTCGACTTTGGAAACACAGCGGTGATTTCTTCAAAAAATGTTTGCCATCTTGGTCAATCATTTGCGTCATTTCCTAGGTACAGCATCCATTGCTCTGTACATAAACTGAATGTTGACAGCAAAGACCAAGAACTTGCTCCCAACTTCAAACAAGTACTTGAGCAAAATATTGAAAAGGTCATCTGCACCTTTGTGAAAATGTCAGGAACCATGTGGGAGGTGAGACTTGATGTTAATGGTGTAGTGCTGGGATCCGTCTGCAAGGATCATGTTAAACCAGAGATTGCAATCCCAGATTTAAAGGATGCAGCATCTGAAATCAAGGTCTGTACCTATTACAAGAACCCTGACATCTCAATTGGTCAAGTGATCACCGGATACACCTCGTACATCAAGGGCCCTCAGCTGTTCTGGTGTCAGTATGTGGCCATGGACAAACTTCAAGAGATTTCTGATATGTTACAGAATATAGGTAATGCATCTGAAACAACTTTAAGGGAGGACTGTATGCCAGTTGGAAGTGCTTGCATTGCTCTTTTCACGGAAGACAATTTGTGGTATCGAGCTAAAGTAACATCTAAGGACCTCGACACACTCTCCATTACCTTTGTAGATTATGGAAATGAATCAAAAGTCAAAATAGGTGATGTCAAAGCACTTCCACCCAAGCTATCAGATGTGCCCCCTCATGCATTTGACTGCCAGCTTGAAGGTTTTGATGTATCTGAGGGTTTCTGGGATGAAACAGCTGATGATGCATTTTATGAGCTAGTTCATGACAAGCCTTTAAATATCACCATTGAGAAAATGGGGAACTCTGAAATGCCACACATCGTCAAGCTGGATTGCGATGGGGTTGACATCAACACTACAATGAAAAGCCATTGGAAAACTCGGAATCCTGAAACCCCTCCAGCTGAACTCTTTAATGGAGCAGAGATGGCGTCTGATGATGATTATGTGGCATCCAAAGTTAATATTGACTCAGTAGTTACCTTTGACACAGACACTGACCCTGCAGACAATGAAACCTGCACCTCAGCTCTTGAAATGGAACTTTCTGAGCAAGAAAATTTATTGTCAAGCACAGGAGTTGAAAATGAAGCACAGATTGACCCACTCAAGATGGCTACTGAAAATGTCACCTTACCTATTACAGAGAGTACAGTGCTCTCTGAAACGCACAAGAAGCTGGAAACCATCACAGAAGATGAACCTGTTTTAGGTTTTACAGGTCTGTCAGACACAAACCAGCATGCCGTTTCTAAAGAGACAGATGTAGGTTTGCCTCAGCACTCAGAGGGAGCTTCTTCAGTGACTATAGATAGCTTCTTGATGAATAACACAGACTCTCAATTATGCATTGTTGAGGAACCAGAGGCACCATCATACGAGATCATTCAATCAAGTAAGACTGAGCTTGATGCATTTTATGCTGTATATTTTCAGTGTTCATTGTTCATATTGTATGCAATGGCCTCATTCTTGTTTTATCATTTTTATTTTTAAAAACAGACTTGGGTTGTTTAAGACGAGCAACTGAAAAGAAGCCTGTTGGTTCAGAATGTGTCATTTGGTCCCAAGTAAGAAGAAGTTGGTGCACAGCACGAGTTTTAAAAGTTTCTGAAGAAGCTACATTGGTGTGTATATCTTTAATTTCACAATCACATTTCCCTTGGTGTTTTTATCGTGAACAAACCTGATTTTGTCTTGTCTTCAAATTCATTTTCTGCTTTCTATATTTTTCAGGTTTTGCTTGAGAAATATGATTCTGAGGTTGTAGTAGATCCAATCAACATCTTTGAAATTATGCCAGAGAAGCCACTGCAGGTGATTTTTGTGTGAATATTTAAAACAAACATGCATAACAACATATTATGACATTTGACATCGTTTACTAATCTACTGTTTTATTGCAGATTGCATGCATTGAAGCTGCAATTGCAAATGGTATGTATTAGATTCTTTGTAAAAGGTGATACTTTCCTGCTCTTTGTTTTTTTTTTTTTTTTTTTTCCCCAACAATAATGCCAAATAACTAATAAGATCCAACCAGTTGAGGATTACTAGTGGAGAAAGGTTCACTGCGTTCTCAGTCTTTTCAGTGCACAATGCTGTTTTAGTTTTTAAAATGGATTCAAATAAGAGCTTAATTTTAAGAGGTGGTTTAGAATATTCATATTTGTATCTTTCGTTTTATCTTACTCCAATCATAAATCATTAAGAATGTTGTTTCAATATCTAATTTAGATAGTTTGAACCTTTTGTTTGTTTTTATTCTTAATTATTAAATTTATTTATGTAAAGATATTATGTTGTTCACACTTACACACCGGTTAATCTTAATTGTTAGACAGAAGTAAAATTGAACTATTTATGTTGCAGCTTGTACAGGTGTGTATTTACATGTCTAAAACATAAATTAAGCATTAGGCAGTTAAAACGCTGCATAATTTTGATAATATGACATGTTTTTCTCAGCGGGGTTAAGTTCCGTTTGTTTTCGAAAAAAGAAGAAGAAAATAAGCACTTTTCTGATGGTCCCTTACTTAGAGCTCTGCTCAGCGCGAGCTCTCTTTGGCTCGGCGCCAGACACTGCGCCAAAGCTCAGTTTGATTTTCTCAGTTGCCACTCTAAAGGTAAAGAGCTAGCACTAACATGCTTTTTAAGCTGGAAAACGAGTAAAATATCAGCACCAGGGACTTTACGGTCTTAACTTCAAAACGGAACAAAGTAGGATCCTGCTGTTGAACTCCCTTTTCATCCCTGTCTATGAGGCACCGAACTCTGTATTAGTGTGCGAGAGACCATGTTCAATCTGCTCCACGCTAAACTAAAAGTGTTTTTTAATAATCAAATGTCTCCGTGTTGCGAATCGATTAAGAAATTCATTGCCAACGCTTTTAGTAATTGATTTTTATTGATTTAATCCATTCGTTGTTGCAGCCCTATAGTTTCCCCATGTACACTTAATTAGAATGCCAAGTACAGTTAAACAAGGGTCAAGTACCCTATCTAAGTTCATCGTGCAACACATTGTTGTCCTAAACTAAAAGAAGACTTTTCCAAATAGTTTTTAGCCAGATCTCTAAAAGATGCAATTAGTGTGCCCAATTCTCTACCTTAACTGGATTTGAGTCCATTGCTACCTGACGCACAGTATGTGGTAACAAAGAGACTACAAAATCTATTAGAATAAACAGGAATAAAGTTATCAAAAATGTTCAAACGTTACAATTTATTAATCAGGTAAATGTGTATTATGTCAATTATTCTGTCAATTCATAATCAATACAGGTCTCAAAGATAAACCTAAGATCAAAAGATGCACGAAAGCTTCACACCATGGGCTGATCTGGTTATAGAATTGCACCTTGATCATATACCTCTGTTTCTACTCGATGATTGTATTGCTTTTATTTTCCCTTGTAGGGTTGTAACAATATACCGGTATGACGGTTTACGACGATTTGAACGTGCACGATTATCATACCATGAACAATTGCATATCAACGGTTTTAACCCTTAAAGACCGAGACAGCCGCCCGCGGCTAAAAATAAGTATTGCTCTTAAATGTTTAATAACTTTTGATCCGCTGATCCGATTCATACAATTCAAAGATTGGCATAAAGAAGAGAATCTCAGCTTTCCAGTGCTGTATACATATAACATTCGCGGACTTTCAGAGGCTCTGGAATCAGTGCGGTTACGTCATCAACATTTGACAACGCTGATTTGACAAAGAAACGCTCGTCACTGTGTCTCCGGACAAATCAGACATGATACATTGATGGATTGTCCCTCCTCCATGCCCAGATTGGTTCAAACTCGCTATATCACAACCAATAAGCATAGGTTTCGCTTTTGTTTGTGGACCAAGCTTTTTGAACAACACGGAATGAGAGATTTTTCTAACGTTTTTTCTAAAAAAAATAAGTTTTGCATGAAATAATTCTCATACTAAGTACTTTTGCATGCACAGCAGCACAGAAACATGACAAAACAGTGACACAGCAAAGACGAACTGCTGCTCTTGCTGTTTTCAAAAGACGCAAATGAAGGTGCAGCTGTTTGTCTGCATTGCAGACAACCATATCCAAATCCATATCGATAGACAACCATATCCATGCTGGCACATAAAACCTAAGGATGTTCCATATTGAATCTAGTTTCGTTATGTAACTATTTATGGTATAGTAAATATTTATATCTATTTTTTACTGAGGATTTGCACCATGTTTATTTGGACTTTATTTGGACTTTGACACATTATTTATTATTTTCTTATTTTTATTTGTTCATTGTAAGTGGTGTTGTTTATAGTAACTAAAAATATATTATTTGGAAAAAGTCAAATTTGCTTCACTGTTCTATTATTTTGTAACATTTGTAACATACCGTATACCGCGAAACCGTCAAACCGTGGTATTGTTTTAGACGATTATCATACCGTGAAAAATTCATACCGTTACAACCCTATTCCCTTGAAATGGTAATAAATCAATATATTAAATATTTTGCAGATGATGCAACGAAAGAAACAGATGCCACACTAGAGAACAGTGCTTCAAAGGTAATAGTTTTATTGTGTCAAGTAGTGTGTTTTCAGCTGTTAAATCACATGTATTCACAACCATTTATACGTCTAGTTATATCAGACAGAAGTTTCAGATGCAAATGGAATTGCTGTTGCTTTAGAGTCTGAAGACCTAAATGGTAAGTCTTTATATATATATATATATATATATATATATATATATATATATATATATATATATATATATATATATATATATATATATATATATATATATATATATATATATATTATAATACAAAATTGTTACTTGGTGCTGGTTCATATGGTTGTGTCTATATCATGTTTTATTCAAAATTACTTTTGCCAAGGTAAGGAAGAAACATTCATTGACCAAATGGCTCCGAATGATGAACTTGCAGGCCAGGTAAAGTGGTGACTGTATTTGTTATTAATTGTCGAAATACAACAGAGTAATGATATAGCGTATAGTGTCTCAATGTGTTCATTTGAATAATTGCAGCCTCAAGAAGAAGAATCTGTTTCCTGCTCTGCTTTTCTTGAAGATTCTAAGGGTAAGTGAACCTGCTTGATTTTAATTACGTACTAAACCTAGTTCTAATGAAGGTGTCTTGTTGATAATGAAGCAGTGTTGGCAAAAATTTAGGGCTGCAACAACGAATCGATTACATTTCGATTAATTGAGGTAATGTTAAGGGAAAGATACATGGTGAAGGCAGAGAATAGGGCTGCATGATTAATCGAAAAAAAGAATCCAATCTCGATTTAACCCTACACACTATCTTAATTCAGCTTTTCCATGATTCAGCCAATTATATTTTCAAGGTCAGGAGAAGCTCAAAGGTGGTCGCACAAGTCTTCACAGCAACATGGACACTTACAAATGTCCCATAAAAGTGCCGCATACTGTATTTAAACATTTTAATTCATCCAGATTTGTCATTTCTGTCTAAATGTAATGATATATTCGCGAACGCGAAATCACACTTGAGCTGACCGCGAACTGTTTGTTTACCACTGAGAACGCGTGCATGCATGCCAATGCCTATTTTATCGAACAGAACTTGCATAGGTTGTGAATAAGAAAGAAAATAATTAAATAATGTTCAGTTTGTTGCACAGAGCGATCGTTTGAGAGCTGCATTGAAAGGATGATTTGCATGTTTTTTTTTTGTTTTTTTCCGAGTTGCAGCAGTTACTCGTTAGTAAAGCCAGCGAGCACATTATTTAAATGACCATATAGCATTTTAGTTATGATTACGACAAGCATTTGATGTTTTTTTTTTCCTTTATAGCGAACACAGTGTTGTGCATGATAATAAATGTTTGCTGTTTCAGTATAACTACCCTAGCCTATATAATGTTGAATATAATGCAAGAAGGAATCTGATAAGGACAAATGTCTCATTTTACCAGTAAAAACAAAGTCTAATAATGTTGTCAATGACAGATTGCAAGCGTGTGTCTCAAACATAATAGGTCAACTTTATAATTATGAATAGTTGTATTCTGATGTCCTCATTTTACTGTAAATAAAAAAACAGAACAAAGTCTGTTCAAATCCACCATAATGACTTTACAAAATTTAGCATTTTACGCAACAATAGACCTACACATAAGCCTATTATTATTATTATTGTTGTTGTTGTTTGAGAATTAACAATAATAATAATAGCCTTAATGTCTATAACTTAATGTCCCTGGTGCTGGTGTTTACTTGTTATCCAGCTTGACAACCATTATGTGAAAAATTCAAACTGAGCTTTGTCACATGGGCTGAGTCATATCACAGTTATGCATTTTTTAACCACTCAATACTTATTTTATGTGTTAGACATGTAAATGCACAAGTGCTAGTTAAGCAATACATTTAAAGTTTGTCACACAAAGTCAATGGAAGTCTAACAATCCATTCAGATATAATTTGCTGATGTAAAATTTGCCATTCATATCAGATACGCGTAGTAAAAGTAACAAAGTTCTATCTGTTCTTCTCCCAGTTGGCCAGATACTTGCTTGCATGCATTTTGGGAGTAACTAATGAATCTACATACTGAATCCTGCATTTTCTGCTTTTATGAATGAGACGTGCACGTGGCCGCAAGTAAACATGGCAATAGCCAACTCGTGTTATAGATTACGATCAAGATAATTTATGTCTTTTAAACAACAAAAAACTCATATATTTTGTATTAAAACGAGAAGGCATAATAAAAGAGATATATTTGTCATACAGAGCTATTGTGGCTGCAGTGTGTCGCGTGACAAACATGATGTGTCACCACGGAAACATTAAGGGTGAGCGTTCTGAAATGATGATCGCCTAACAAAACTCACTCCCGGGGCCAGATAGAATCTTTTAAACTCACCTGTGAAAGGGTTAATAACAGTAGTAAAGTAACTCTACCACCGCTGCAAGACTAATACACATTTTTTTTTTTCACTCGCCCTTTTTGGATTTATTATCATATATAGCTACTCTGCAAAAAAGCTTTTCTTACGAAGTCATTTAATCTCGTTTCCTGTCCAAATATCTAAAAAAATCTTAAATCAAGACTAGACAAGAAAAGTGGCATGAGAAAATTAAGTGATGCTTCTGTGTTAGGTTATATCTCATTAAGATTATTTTTCTTACCCTATTGGTAAATAATTTAGCTTGTTTTAAGCAAACAATCACTTAAATTTGAGGTGTTTTTTTTTTCCGAACACAAGACAATTTCTTTTGCTGTTTCATGTGTCTAATATCAAGGTTTCCGCTGGGTCTTAAAAAGTCTAAAATTTAAAAATCGAAATTTAAGGCCTTAAAAAGTCTTAAATTCGCTGTTCTAGGTCTTAAATCAGCTTTGTGTTATTGAATTCCGTGCGTGTGGCGAATGTGACGTCATCGCTGTGTTTCGCTTTGGGTGCGCGCAACATGATTTCGGCTGGCAGAGCTCATGGAATTTTTTGAGACTCTGGCAAACAGTTCGCATGCTGTTGCATTTGATTTGAGTTGAGTAAAAAACACTTTGAAGAGATTTTGTCTGAAACTGGTACGTCTGACAGACATCTTTATGATCGGTTCATGTGTAATCATAGGGAGAACCAGATGACCAATAATTCTTGGCTAGAAATTGCAACAGCAGTGGAAAAGGAGGAATGTTTTTGTGAAAGTTTGGAAAAACCTGAGGGATAAGTTTGTTAAAACAACAAAAAAGGCCATGCAAAAGGGAAGACCCAGGTGGTTTTAATATTACAGAAAATGTTTTTCCAGCATTCATATATTTCACACTGATGTATATATTACAATTTTGAATTTTAAAACAATTTAGTTACAAACTAAAATTAAGTAACAAATTATTTCTTTGAAACAGTTGAAGTCAGAATTAGTAGCCACACTTTGAAATTTTATTTCTTAAATATTTCCTAAATAAAGTTTAACAGAGCAAGGAAATTTTTGCAGTATGTCTGATAATATTTTTTTCTTCTGGAGAAAGACTTATTTGTTTTATTTCGGCTAGAATAAAAGCAGTTTGCAAAATATCTTGTAAAATATTATTTACTGTCATCATGGCAAATATAAAATTAATCAGTTATTAGAAATTAGTTATTAAAACTTATGATTAGAAATGTGTTGAAAAAATATTCTGTCAGTTAAACAGAAATTGGGGGGAAAAAATTAACGGGGGCTAATAATTCAGATTTCAGCTGTAACTGGAATAGAATATATGAACAGTAACTGATGTGATCAGTTTATAATATATTGATGCCCAATTTTCAGGCTTTATTGTTGATAATGATATGAAATGTTGGACCATTATTGCCTTTTTAGCTTATAAGTAGAGAAAAGAAACTAGCCAGACAGTAATTTGTGAATTGTGGAGTGGGCAAAATAAAATAAAGTCTGTATTTTTAGTATGTGTACTTTTTGTTTGTTTGTTTGTTTTTATTCTTGCCATGATGAAAAAAAAAATACAATTGTAGAGCAGCCCGTGTTCTGTTGTCATTAATATTTGACTTTAATAGGTATAACTGTCTGAGATATGAACAAAACAAGTGATGCATCATTTAGATTAAAAACAATTTAGATTAAAAAAAAATCTTGAATGGTTATAAAAATATTTATAATAAATATTAAAAATAATAAACAATTAGTTTAAAAATCTTCAATGATATTAATGATATGAAGTAGTTCTGAAAATTTTCTACTTCTCTGTTTATTTGTCTGATTTTTACTGTTTCTTTTGACCACCCCGTCATTTAAAAGAATATCTCAATGGCGAACCGTCAAGTATAAAAGCCTCGTCCGTTTCGTGAGGTGCACGATGTGGTGCCAGGTGAAAGTATAAATCAACATTAAGATGTTTGTTTGTTTTTTCTGTAGTTCAATGGTGTATCTTACCTGTCTTTAGTACTGTTCAATTTTAATACATTTATTTTACCACAAATTTTGTGATTTTTGCTTTTTCTCTTTGTGTATGCGTGTTTTGATATTGTGATATAGGTCTTAAATTTAATACTTAATTGTCTTAAAAAGTCTTAAATTTGACATTATGATATCTGCATAAACCCTGAATATGTATCTTGATTTATTTAAAAAACTTATTTTTTTTATTATTATTATAACTGCTCAGGAATGTTCAAGGACAATATTTGTGCCCTTTCTAAGATTATAGTTCTATTTTTGAATAAAGGGTTGTAAATGAATGCTTTTCTTTTTTGTTCTTTTTTCATTCATTGATTAATCTAAAAAATAATTGACAAATTAATCATTATTAAAATAATTATTAGTTGCAGCCCCTGAAAATTACTTTTACATTTTATTTATAGTATTTTAAAATAATTTAAGTGTTAAATTTGCTACTGGTACTTTTTAAGGAAAGAAATATGACATTTTTATTCATTTATTTTAAGATTAGGATAAAGTTAATTTCGTTAAAAGTAACTTTACCCTGTGAAGAAGTGCTTACAACACCATATATATTTTGCAAATGTTTCAAGATTCGAATAGTTTCTTTTTGCATAAAAAAAAACAATGCAGATGTAGTGTGAATACTTTGATATGTTGGCTTTGCTAAAAGATATACACTTTTGCAAAAAGGTGTATTTTTAACTTCTTATTTTACCCTCATTTTCACTAGGCTCAAAGTCAGGACCTTCCTTAAAACAGCAATGCATTAGCAACAAGTCATACATTCTTTAATAGAAGTTTTCTTTTTTTAGCTAGGCATTTTTACTTGTACTGATATACAAAGAAATTAGCATTGCATGTGAGGTTTACTTTTTTCCTTAGTGTGACACCTAATAAGAAATAATGCATCTAAATTAATTTAGTTTCTGATTATTGACTTGTCCAAGAATGTAATAATCCAAAAAATTAGATTAACCTCTATTGTATTGAAAATAATTTTCCATAGGAAGCTGAAGAGTATTGTTTCAACAGTCAGATACAAAAAAAAGAAATCTGTGTTGACCTGCTTTGATTATCTTGGGTCTGAATGCAAATGACAAGGCTTTGTTTTTGGCTGTTTAGCTAAACATATGCTGGTGGAAGGTGCACAAGTACATGATCTTGTTCAAGGATTATGTGTAAGTAGTCTTGTGTTATTATTGTTATTATTATTAGTCATGCTGTCTTTTATTAAGATTTTACTATGTATTTTTACATCAGCCTGATGACGTCGAAAGCAAGGATCCCCAAGATGACTTGAATACTTCATTCGAAGAGCAAAACGGTTACCATTCAATCTTAAAGGGGTGGTCCAGAGTCATTTTTTTAAAGCTTGTCCTCAATGGGCTCTGATTGGTCCGCTAACCTATTGTATTGTGATTTGTCAATTGGTTCCACATCACCAGGAAATGTTATGTTTCTAACTAGCAATTCAGTTCGGTCATACCTGGGCTGGTAAAATAAAATTTGACATCTTACACATGCTTATAACCTGAATACATATGCAAGTAATACAAAACTTCCACATATATTTGTGAACTCAAGTTAATTATTTCAAGTGGAAAACTGCTGCATAGAGAGCAATATCTTTTTTTTTTATAATTCTCTGGAACATTATTAAAAATAAATTGTTAGCACTACTCTTTGTATCATGCTCTTTGGAAGCCAAATACAGAAACAGAACAAGCTACATGAAAATAGCAAAGCTTGGACAGCATTTTACCTTTCATTACTACTAATGTTACAAAGCCTTTGTGACCACACTCTTTTGCTGCATGTTTCATGGCATGTAAACCAAAGGATTTACGACAATATTGACCCAGATGTAATTTTTGTAGCCCCCAAACTTTGTTTGCAGTAGACTTTGCTAAGCTAACTCTATAAAAGCCTATGTCTCTCTTTGCATTAAACTTTGAGTGTCTTACATTTTAAAGTTTTTGGTTATGTTCACACTGCTATATTACACAAAAACGAACATTTAAAATATGATTTTATAGTGGACCGCCCCTTTAAATAGTTTCAACATCTTACTGCCATTTCATTTGAATTTTCAATGTGTATTCATAGTCATTTTATTGTTAAAAGATGGTGCAAAGATGAGTACTGCAGTGGATTTACTGCTGGATTTCCTTGACACAGCTCCCCGTGATAAGGTGCGTTATCTTTTTTTTCTTATTTCTCTCCTGAAAGATTTGCACCACCCAGAGGCTAAGAGTGTTTGTCCTCATGCCATGTTTTACAGGTACAGGATGTGAGTGAAACTGATGCCTTGCTTGAGGAGTTTAATAGTATGTTGGTAACATTCCATATTTAATTATAAGTTGTTTAACAAATGTGACCCTGGGCCACAAAAACTTAAGTCTTAAGGTTACATTTTTGAAAGATTATACATGAAGCTGAATAAATAAGCTTTTTTTCCATTGATACATGGTTTTTATGAACAGACGATATTTGGCCAAAACACAACTATTCAAAATGGATCCACATTTATATTTATTACATTTATTATACCTATGCATATTACTTATGAAAAATTAGATTTTGATATACCTAAAGTAAATTTACAAGATGTCTTCATGGAACATGATCTTTAACTGATATTTGAATAGTATTTAGCATATAAGAAAAATAGACGATTCTCACTGATGTAACAACTGCCTGCTATTCATACAACTGTATCTGTGCAACTTAAGATTTTTATAATCCAGGGTCACAAATATAAAATGAATGTACAGAACTCAAATTAATGATCTTTCTTTCACCTTTTAAGTCCATGTCACTGAAGACCTTATTGTTCTGACCAGTGATGATGGAGCAGAGTCTGACACTGCATCTGATGGCACGGTATTGTTTAATATAAACTCATGAACTACTAACATTTGAGAAGTTTCATACATGCATAAACACACACACACACATATATATATATATATATATATATATATATATATATATATATATATATATATAAAGAATTATATTTGTGTGAATATGTATGTATTTGTTTATTTTCTTACTTTGATTGAATATTTCAGCTTCATGGAGATGCAGTGGCCATGGAAGTCGGTCCTGATACTGAAGAATCTTCATGTAAGTGTACATTTAAACCTTACTGTTGTCCTTACAAATGACTCCTTTGTGGTCACTTTTGAAATGGTTGTTTACAGGCTTTCAGGAAAGGTCAAATGCTTCTGATTGCACCAGCGCAGAAGACTCACAAGTCACTCATTTGACCCTTAAAGTTGAGGATGCATCTGACGATGTCATTTTTGTTGGTGTTTTGCAAGAATCCCAGGCAGTGGTTCATGAGCCCGAGAGTGAAAAAGAAAAGCGTGATTAGTCTAAACAATTGTATACTTTTGGGTAGGGGAAATATACCCTACGACTAACATTTTGTTAAGTGTTGTTGTTTTTTTACATTTAAATTTAAATAGCCAAAAACTTGTTGATGTGTTAAGTAATTCCTGTCAACTCAATTTAAATCATAAATCATATAATAGCAACAAAAGCACTTCTGCTTTTTTTCAAATTTGAGTTTTGCTTTCTACAGTTTAGTTGTTTCTCTGTAAGGATTAAGGCTGCTTTGTTTTTTGTTTACTACACAGCCTTTAATTGTATACATTATTATATAAAAAACTCTCAAGTTAGATGTTAGCCTGGGATTTTGTAGTTTGTTTAGAAAGTTCTTAAATGTTTACATTTGTGGTGAAAAGGTAGTCTGCTGCATCTTGTGGTAACTGGTTGAAATTTTCTTTAATAAATAGGCACTCTTTGTGTGTCGCACTTATATCAACCGTTCTTAAAAATATGTTGTTATTCAGACTTTGTAAGAGACAAAAACAAACCAAAGGTAAGACGTTTAATAAACAATATCTCAAATACATAAACATAACTTGTGCTTTTTTGTGTAGTTGTACTGGAAACCAAAATACCCAAATTTCATTAGATTAAAAAATAATATATTTATTAACGAGCAGTTTAGTAGTGTAGAAACTGATTTCACTGGAAATCACAAATCATAATTACAGATCTTAGACTCCACCACAAGCCCCTCCACTATGTTAAGATCATTACCATGATTGGTCAACACAGGATATGAAGAATACAGTTGATAGAATTAAAACTGGAACTAATTGTCTGCTATCTGCCTTCCATTAACATTGGTCACAGAATTAAAAACATTGCATTGATATCGAAAACCTCTAAAGGACTATAAAAATATTAAGGCTTAGGACAAAGGACGGTGATGTGTTGTAAAAAATGTAAATCTATTGCACTGTGTCTGTTTTGGGAAGCAGGTGGATGGTAGCTTATGAAACCTCTCATATGTCATCCTGTAGAGACTATTTTTACATATCATTTTAACCCATCATTCTCATACACTGCAGTCAATATTTAGCCTCCTTGATGAAATTTCAAAACTTTCTTGCAAATCGATAAATTGGCCCTTTCTTGAACATGAAAGCATTTTCCCCGTTACATGTGCATTCACAACATTATAAAAATCACTGCACTTATTATTTTATGTTACATGATTAAATAGATGAATGTGGTATAGTAATATTGGTTCCTGGAATCAAGTTGTCATCTTTTCCTTCAATTAAAGGATCCCACTGATTGAAGTCTCTGTTTAGAGCTTGAAAATAAAGAAAAAGAAAATGTTTATTACATTAAACAAACTCTACCGTTCAGAAATTTAAGGTTGATAATAGCTTCTTTACAATCCTATAATTGAACATTAATGCTGGTAAACAGGGCTCCCACAGGTCATGGAATTTTAAAAGGTCTGTTCCAGACATTTTTTTATTTGTCACTTTAAATTTTACTTTCCTTTTATCAAAATGTAAATTTTTAAAATAATTTTTACTGTTATGGTTATGATATTTTCCAGCTTTATATTTTTCTTTTCATGCTGACAGGCCAGGATAAGTGACCCTCCAGGACTGACTTTGGACACCCCTGCCCAAGACTAGACACATTCAAAATAAAAGTTTATAAATTGTGTTTACCATGTATATATAAATGCATCCATGCAAGTATATATTTGAGCAATATAATACAGATTTTATATAAAGATTTAATACATGTTTGTTTGTACTGTATATACTTGGGGGTGTCCAAACTCCATCCTGGAGGGCCAGTGTCCTGGAGAGTTTAGCTCCAACTTGCTTCCACAACACCTGCCATGAAGTTTCTAGTATATCTAAAGCTGTGGTTACACTGGGCTTTTCTCCCCTTAGACTTCCGTTCATTTGCACGTTAAGTTTCGCAGGTCGCTGTGGTGCAAAGTTCAAGCTTGGTGAACTCTGACCTGCGAAATCGCATCACTTGACTGCGTGAGACCAACTGAGGATTAAAACATGACCTCTCTGGACAGAAATTTAAAACATGGAGCAATAGCTCGCTTTTTTTAATGCCTAATAATCTTGTTTATTCCTGTCCCTTTTCACAGCGTCGCATGACAGAATTTTTCATTATCAAACTCTAGTGTGACCGCAGCTTAATAAAAGCTTGATTAGCTGGTTCAGGTGTGTTTGATTAGGATTGGAAATAAACTCTCCAGGACAGTGTGGACACCCCTGGTATATAGTTCAGCATTAATTACAATATATTGTTTTTGCATTGATATCGCAATGTGCAATTCCGCAGAGGTTACATCGCAAAGATATGTAAGGTTAAGAATAAGAGTTGACCAGAAGCCACAGAATTGTATTTAATCACTGTATTTATATGATTTATGCAAAACAAAAAAGTCTTAGAATTTTTGTCTTGTTTCTAGTCCAAACATCTACATTTCAAAGCAAAGAATCTCACGTAACCCATTTTGCTTATTTTTCTGACTGTAAAAAATACTTTTTTACTTGCTTTAAGAAATTTTGATAATTGGACTAGAAACTAGGAAAATTAAATACTTTTTTTTTCATTGTGATAAATTTTTGTACCTGAATACTGTTAGAAAACCATCAAATAGTGCTATTTAAAATATTTTGTGAAACTATTCATATCACAATATTTATTGCCGAAAAATAAAATATCGCAATATTTTCCAATATTGTGCAGCCCTAGTATTAACTAATGTATTATTCAAATCAAAATTTGCACTTGTTAATGACCAGTAAGCTAACATGAACTAACATTATTTAACATTAAATTACATAAACAAAGATTAATAAATACATTACTAATACTTTTATACACTAATACATTAACTAACAAACAAGGATTTAAATGGTAGTGGGATTGCATAGGTAGAGAAATTGCTGAGCATATTTATACAAAATAATACTGAACTCACACAAGTGCCTCTGAAGAAAAGCCAAAGTTGCTTTGTTACAAAGATCCAAGGCAATGTGTGGATCAATCTCTCCTTTCAGCTTCATGAGCCGTCCAATCCAGTTTCCCGTAAGAAATGTGAAGTCTGGAAAGCTCTGATGGACTGTGCCTCTGCCAGAAAAAAACAAAAAGTGTCAAGCAAAACTAAATGAACAGCATTTTTAAATGATAATAATAGGAACTGACTTGATGGTAATCATTTTTCTGGGAAAGATAGCAGAGTCCAACTTCTTCATGCGAATGATATTGCCAATCCACTGAAATTTTTCAGAGTTAATAAAAAAGATTGGCTGCTTCACTCCAGGGAAGATCTCCTCATCCAAGGGAAACATCCAGGTGTCCAGTGCCACACCACACCTAAAAAGCAACATTGATGAGAGGAAATTTATAAGGTTTTGCAATTAATCTTTGTAAGCTTTAAAAATGGACAAAAAAATTCCTGGACTCATTTGAAATCTGAATTTAACACTGATGTTTTCATTAATGTTTCAAGTCGTCTATTACAGTGCATGTCAAATTTTTCTGCGGTCTATACAAATGCGGCAAAAAACAAAACAGGAAACGATCAAAGTGTGAGGGACAAAACAGAAGCAAACCACAAAGACTGAAAGCAGAGATGCTCAAACAAACAGCCTGATAAATACGGCAATTATCTACCCACAAAATCTTGTATGTGATACAAGATCTTGTGGGTAGATAATTCCCATATTTAGCATTAACAGCCTGTCATGTAAATGTACCGCAAGTGCTAGTCAGCTCAACACGTACTTGAATCGGACTTCCTTGCACAAACATTCAATCACTGTCGCGCCTCCGAAAGAATGTCCCATAACCGCTATTCTACACAAATCCATGGAATTCTAAAATGGAAAAAAGCTCATTATCACTTCTTCACAACACTACAACAAAATATTGCAGTATATGATAAAACAGTAGTTTATTTTGTAATATTCACCTCCATTGTTGACAGATCAAAGTTGGACTGCAAGACGTTTTCCACAGACTTTCCTGAATGGATGTCAAAGAGAATATCCAAAGCTCTGATGCATTCATCTGCTCTCTGCTTTACCTGAAACAAAGAAAATCCAATTTATTTGCACAGAATAACACAGCTTATTTAATGGTGCTTCTTGAAGTTATTCAAAAAATAAAAACAATGCATAGTTCATTTTACTAAACAGCATAAAAATGGGCTTCAAAAAGTAAATATCTGAAAACACTTTTAAGATTTTATGAAACTAGTGATGTCATGCACAGACTACAGGATCATATGAGTGCTGGCTCATAGTGTTTTAAGTAGCATCAACTTTCAAACTGTTTCTGTCAGCTACTGCCATGTATATGTGTGTGAACGAGGATTGGTTGTACCACAAACCATTACATAATGCTTTTTAGTACATCATTGTTGTGTACAGATAGCCTCATAATAAATACATAAATGCATTGTGATTATTCATAGGCATTTCATGCAAAACTACTGAAAGCATCAATATGTAGGATTATAATCCTTTTTCAATTTTTATTATTATTTTTTTTTCCATAGAATTCTTTTCCAACAGATCTACATTCTATTACCTCACACACATGAAGGTAGCCAGATCTACGACAATAACTGGAATGAATGGGCCTTGTGATTAACGATTAGCTCATTAAGCTGATCAGCTAATGTTTAGTTTGTCACATTTGTATTGCTTGCATATTGAAAAACACCTCAAGAATTTGCCTCTCGTGTATTAGGCTGCTACTTGACTGCATACACCAAGGGAGCCTTTGGGCCTGAAATGAAACATGCTATTTTAAACCAAGGCAACCCAGGGTGCTGAAGTATAATTGGGTAAACTGGCAGTGTGTGAAGTTATACAGACCAAAACAAAGACTTTCCGACACACAACCCACATTTTCAAAGAAGAATAACTGAATTGAGTGTTGTTTTTCAGATGATCAAGCATGCTCACTTAGCATGTTTCTTAAATAACTATGAACATAATATGATTTCTGTACTTTAGAAATTCAAAAATGTACACACAACACCTTTTCGTGCTTCACTCATAGATTACTCAATTAACTGCATTTGGTTATTTTAGATTTGACATGATCAAGGATTGTTTTGTTCTTTAAAACACTTCCGATAGTAATGAAAATATATACCAAATGATGATATTTTCTTACGGTAGTAACCTATCGTTTATATATGTAGTAACCTACAGGTTTTAGATATAAACGTTTGGATTTTTTTTAGAGTACCGACCCTGCTTTAGTACAATTTGTGTATGAAAATAGACATGCCCAATATTGTCATTCTTTTTTTTTTTTAAGGAATAATAATTTATGCAGTCATTCACTCGTTTTGACAGCAGATGTGCAGGTGATTTGATGCTTCACAAAAGTTTCAGACATCTTTACCAATTTCAAAATGCTTTTTTTTATGCAAAAATACTTTAAGTATCCTTAAGCTGATTAAGAAACTTAAATAGGCCTACTATAATAAAAAAATCCACTCCAAATAGAATACAAAATAAATTGCTAAATAAAATTTGTAAAGCATGCAGCCCACACATGTGGAAAGTTATTGTGTATCATACTCATAAAAAAAAAGTATAATTATTTTTTTGTGGTTTTTCACCTTTAATGTGATAGGACAGTGAAGGTCAGACAGGAAAGCATTGGGAGCAGAAAGAGGGGATAGATCGGCAAAGGACCTCGAGCCTGGAAGCAAACTCAGTTCTCCGTGAGCACTTTAATGCCATATGTCGGGGCTCTTAACCACTAGGCTATTGGTGTCGACTTGGGTATCATATTTAACAAACAGTTCACTGTGATTTTGCTCACATGGATAATTGAATATTAATCAGATGATGTCATTACACTGCTGTGCCATCAGCCAATCGTTGGATTGCTGATCATGATTTCGAGGATCGATCTGTCCTTCATAACACATGCAGCGGTCTCAGATCAGTTCATCCAGACATTTTAATCTGATTCGCCAACTTGTTTGAAGAACCAAATTAGCCAGAGATCAGTTTTCAAGATGAACAGATCCAGGATCTGCCAGATCTTAAATCATTTAAGCGGCCGATGAGTGAGACATCAGTGTTTTAATCCACTTTCAACCACTTTTCTGATTGCATTAAAAGAAGGCTGGTGAATGTATGGTCATTTTCTGATCGTTTGATCTGAGATTGCAAAATAAGCCTTTCAACTTACATAATGCAGCGCATAAAATGGTTGCAAAACCATGCCAAAAGCCGTTGGTTTGTGTTAGGATCCAAGATGATTTTATAAGGCAAAATTTTAAATCGCCCTGGCTAACATACTTTACCAACACATTCCCTAATGTATGTAATCCTCTAACTTTTGTAGCTTTTTGAGTGCATTTTAATACATGAGTTTTTAGGCTACAAAATTAATTCAGTCAAAAGTGGTTTCAATGGCATCTGGATGTGAATGAAAGTGTACAAGCTCAAGACATTTCAGACACCCATATACACTTGTATTTAGCACCATCCACATGTGATCAGATTGACAAGAACACACATTAATACCAGGTGTAAACTGAGCCTGCGTGTTGGATACCAGATAAGAAATGAGATGCTCTCACTTGTTTGTTTCTCAGGGGAAACTCATTCTCGCCCGTCTTCAATGGTCTGTAGTACATCCAAACCTCTTCAAGATTATCAGACACAGGTTTAGAGATGTCAGATGACATATGTCTTTTTGTTCCTGGCTCAGCATTTTCTTTGAAATAAAATGTTGCAGACGAAGATTCATCCCTGAAATGAAAAAAAGATTTATTACAATGAAAGAAAAATACACAAGGCTCAGCACAAATTGCCTATAACTAACATGTGAAGATATTTAAGGTTTAACGAACACTAAATTAAATATCTAAATAACAGATATTTAAAGCTAGTTTTCAAAATCTGAAAGGCAGTGCATCACTGCGGTTAGTCCTGTGTTGTGTCAGTCCACTGGTAAACACTGTTAAGAATGTGATGACCTAGTTTATACTATTGTTTGCAAACTCTTCACACACTTTTGACTATTACAACATACAAAACCGTTCATTGACACAGGCCAAGTTGAGTCTCTGAACTGCAATTGTGTTCTGGCGGACATCTCTTATCTCAACATACTGGTCCAGACTGAAAGCAAAACAGCTTTTACAGCTAATAAATTCTGAAAGCAAGCACCTGTGCTCCACCGCAGCAACAATGAAGCCCTGTGAGGCCAGTTCAACACATATGGCAGAATACAATGTCCTGAAAATACAACACAGAAACACAGTGAGGCTGCATCAAAGAACTGAGATTATGTCTGCAGACCAATCTTAAAAATCACACACACCTGAAAGCGCCCAGTCCATGGGAAAAAATTATAACAGGATATTTCCCATCCGGTTTAAATGACGCATTCCAGGCTGCTGGGATTTTACATGCCCCTAAAATAAAAGAAGAAAACAACTGATCATCACATGATGACAGTAGCAACCCATGTTTTTAACCACATCTCGAAGCATCGAGGAAGTGGCACAACAGTGACTTTTTCAAAAAGCCTCAGGCAGAATGAAGAGAAAAAAATGCTTACCAAAGAGGTAGTTGAAAATACGTTCACTCAGTGCTCTGTTAATCTTCATGAAGTCTGCAAGGCCATTAAAATACTCCCTACACGGGACCCAATCAGGCAGATGAGGATGCTCGGTTGCTTGGCACGGATAGTAGATTCTCATGAACGTACCCTTGAAGAAACAGAAACATATCTTTAAATCCGCTGATGGCACACAGACAACTGAAGTTCAAGCAATACGTGTACACACTTACCTGGACTGTGTGGCCCACCATCAGGTCTGTGCATCCCACTTGATGGGGTCCTTTTCCTGGTGGGATAGTCATAGTGTTGTTGTGTCCGCTTGAGTTCCCCATTGCGATAACACAGAACCAATTCCACTTCTTAGGAATAAACTGTAAACCTAAAAAGACATCACATTGTTACAGCATGACAAGTCATGACAAGTCTGCTGACTGTTGACAACGGCTCTTTCAGTGTTTTCCAAGAACCACATTTTGGTCCGTTAGTCATATAGAAACTGTCAATCAAAGAAGTTCTCATCTCGTGAGAATAATGTGCTTGTTGGTGTACTCGCAACTCCCACTCACACATAGAGGTAAGGCTGGTTTTATATTCGGATATTCAAACATTCTCCTTAAAAACATAATTTCAGAAAAGCATTCTTTGCAAATTCTAAATAGAGAAATCATATGCACACAGTGACTATCAAAATACAACACTGTTCACAGTTAATCAGATTGTGTTAATGTTGTTTTGAAGTCATACTTGTATGCTAAAGATTGAATATTCCAGTGGTTCTCAAACGTTTTTCATCAAGTAAACCCTCAGAAAAAAATTGTTCTTGCAAGTACAACCATAAAGATTAGTATTGAAGTACAGTAGTGTATTAGGTCCAGTAAAGCAGCTAAAGCTCTGTACAGTTCAAAAACGAGAAATATTAGTTCCTAATTTTAAGAACATTTAAATTAAAATGTCCTTTTAAAAGTTAAAAATGATAGGTTACTGTTATTAAAAAGTAAAAAAAAAAAACTCCATGTTTATCAGCACCTGGAAACATATAAATATATATTTATATAGAAATGAATAGAAATAAATATAGGCGTTATGTCATCATATTCATATATACATTTTTTTGATAATTTATTTAAATATATGTAGCATAATGTACATATGACATTTTTGATTTATCCGCGTACCACTAGAAGGAAGCCCACGTAACGTTACCACTAGTGGTACATGTACCACAGTTTGAGAACAACTGGAATATTCAAAGTAACATGGTAAACAATATAGAGACTTCTAAATGAACGAATGTGTGAATATAAAACCTTTACCTCTATCACTCACACTAGCTTACATAATAAAAAGCAGTTCAAACTATAGTCAGACTTTTTAAAAAAGTATTCAAAAACTTTATGAAAATGAGTGAGTGACGTGATAGGAAGTGGCTGTCTGTCACAACAACGATAACACTGGCATGAGTTTGTTTACTGTTAGCATGTTAGCCACTGTTATCACAGTCGTCAAACGGCTTTTAAAATTGACTTGTAATAACTTACCTGACGTTGACTTTGACCATTCATATACCCTCTTGACCAGAGTCAGCTGAACAAGTCTGCCAACAGAACACATCGACGTTAACAGCGATCCATTGAGCCTCAGCTGAAGTCCACAGTGAGCAGGCGGAGCCTCATCCTGACCATGACTCGACTCATGTGCGTGTTCATTGAGTCACATATCCCTGCTGATTTTGGATCGGTGTGTTTGAACAAATCTTTTTAGTGAACGATTCGTTGAAAGAACACTTCGTACTTAAAGTGACAGTCCGCGTTCCTGGTTTATAAGACGGACAGTAACACAAACCAATAACATTCGAGCACGGGGTGTGACGCAGCACATATTGAACAACACCCCCAGTCCAGTTCTGTTCAAAAGTCAAGATTCGTATGAAAGTGATTCGTATTGGTGAAACAATTAATTTAGTAATAACTGAAGCGCATATTTCTGCCTCAATGTTTTGTTTCTTATTTTATAAAGATTTTTTTAACTTAATGGAAGTTATTTATAGAATGGAAGTCAATGAGCAAACAAACAGCATATTTAAGACACTCACTGTGCTCAATCTAGTCATTCACACAACTCATAAGGGACATTCTACCAGAAACGTACATTATCTGTCCCTGAAATAAAAACATAAATACAGTAGATAAAGTGTATACATTTAGATTTAAAAGGAAATTTTAATATTAATAAGGAAATAGGGCATCACAGTGGCCCTGTGGGCTGCATGATCGCCTCACAGCAAGAAGGTCGCTGGTTCGAGCCTTGGCTGGGTCAGTTGGCATTTCTGTGTGGAGTTTGCATGTTCTTCCCCGTCTTCCTGTGCTCTGGATTCACTCACAAGTCCAAAGACGTGGTATAGGTAAGCTAAATTGTCCGTAGTGAATGAGTGTGTATGGGTGTTTCCCAGTAATGGGGTGCAGCTGGTAGGGCATCCACTGCGTAAAACATGCTGGATAAGTTGGCAGTTCATTCCGCTGTGGTGACCCCGGATTAGTAAAGGTTCTAAGCGTAATAGAAAATTAATAAATGAAAAAAAAGGAAATAAACGTTTTAATCTATCAATGTCATAACAAACGCTCTTAAATAATGTATAGCCTAGTTTTCAGCAAACATGAGTGTTTATTAAGATTGACATAAGAAATTAAGATAAGAAATATAGCAACATTGTGACTGCTTTGGGAAATAGTGTTCATCGTAGACATCACGGGATGACTGATTGTGAAGGAACGTGTAGTCTGGCACATTTGTTACCTACAACAAGTCAAAATTTTATCAGGACAAAAATCGTATAATGTGACATAGTGACTTTCGTAATCGACAATAAAAATCGTGTGATCTGACCGGGGCTTAAGGCTATGACTTTAAAGTGACATCATTTGATGAAGGAAAAGCTGACAGTGATCAAGGATACGTTCTGTCATGAATTGTATGAAGATAGATAGATAGATAGATAGATAGATAGATAGATAGATAGATAGATAGATAGATAGATAGATAGATAGATAGATAGATAGATAAAAATAAGATATTTATTGGAAACCCATAGCCATTAGCCCCTTTCAGCCTTTTTTTTTTTTTTTTTTTTTTTTGACAGTGTAGGAAAAATTCTATTAAATTGCCACAAGGCTATCTTGTATGAACAGCATTTTCTAAATGCAGTAAAATGTTTTCAGAGTTTCCAGAACAAGAAGTTGTAACATTACAAGTACATTGCTGAAAGTTGTGCTGTGTTTGAATAGAGCATTTTTTAATTTACAGCTAAAGTGGTTCTGTTTGGATATTTTTAAGACAATTTACCTGCATTACTGTGTAAAACGAGTTATTGATATCCATAGGAATAAACACAAATGACTACTGGTTTCCAGCATTCCTCAACATATCTGTTTTTTTGTGTTCAGCAGAAGAAAGAAACTCAAAATACATGATTTAATAACTTTAACAATATTGTCTCTATAGTATGCCAGTATTCATATAGCTACTACTATATTGACTTCTCTAATAAAAACAATGCATGTTTGCTGTACTTTAATAGCCTTATCTCTGAAAAAAAATTCAAAGATTATTCCTTGCCTTGGATTTACTATTTTTTTTTAAGTTAAGAGATTGTAAACAATTTGTTTTGGTTGATTTTAAACTGTCAAACTAAGTTGAACATTACTAAATGTAATTTGTTTGTTTAAATTTAACCCATATAAATTGTTTGTACAATTTTGCAGACATCATTTTTTTTTAGTGTACTTAAAAGATTTATTAAAAATCGGGCTGCTCTGAGTTGCATAAACTATTTACTCTCTGCATGTAACTGCACATCATTTATGATGGGAGACACGTGTCCTTTGAGTTGTATTAAAACTATGCTGTCAGTGGTGGGACACTTCAAAGCCATGCTGCAATAAACATGTTCAAAGGCTAAAGTTCTCTTTATATCATTAAAGCGATGACAATATTTTGTACCTCTCATATCGACAGTATGCTTTTACAGAGACTGCTCATCTTCGCAGTGCTGGCTGCAGTACTTCATGCTGTGAGTGAATGATTTTCTCTACTCATAATTTACTCTACATTTCTACAGGCTTCTATACAAATATAGTGTATGGAATTGTTCTGGTATTGTGCAGTGCTGTCTCTTAATGCTTTGAGATTTATAATATTCCTACAATGACTTTCAGGTTCCACTTTCAAGTCGTGTTCATGGTAAGATTAATAATTTAAATGATTTACTGTAATTAATAAACATTTTGTTGGCTTTATCTAAACATAACACTATTTATTCTGCAGAGGTTGAAGATGAACCCAATTTTAACCCTTTCATCAATCTTGGTAATGTGAAGTGTGCTAATGAGTAATGTGCAGTTTTTGTATTATATTACAATGACATCAATGCTCATTTTAATCCTGCTGTTTATTCAAAGTAAACTTTGATTTTGGGTTAATTTACAAAACATTAAACAAATTCATTATCACTAAACCAAATAAATCTTGTATAATTTATATATCAGGAGCAAAAACCCGGCTGATTGAGGGAGACATAGCCTTACCTGTAAGTGCACAGACTGTCTAATAATTAGATTTTTTTTTTACATTTGCTATATTTGTAAAAAAATTTTAACCTGTATGTAATGTATTTGTCTTTACAGCCAGGTCGAATTGGTCTTATCAACACAACATACAGATGGAAGTTCCCTATTCCTTACATTCTGTCTGACAGTTTGGGTATGACATTTTCAAATGTTTACCAAATCAAGCAGAAAGCTAAAATGATAAACTTGTGTTTTACAGTAACGCTTTTAATCATGAATACATTATTGCTCTTTTACACAGACCTTAACGCAAAAGGTGCAATCTATCAGGCATTTGAAGTGTACCGTCTAAAGTCATGTGTTGATTTCAAACCCTATGAGGGAGAGAAGACATACATCAAATTTGAGAAAGGAGATGGGTTTGTGCAGTCAAACATATATCACATTTTTTGTTACATAATTGCAATTGTATGTATTAACCGTATTTAGTAATGTGTCAACGTAAAAAAATAATCAGTTATTTTACGTTTTTGTTTTTTTTTCCGGCAGCTGGGGTGGGTAAATTACTGAAATTTACCGTAAAATAACAGTCGTTAAATGACAGAAATTCACTGGAAATTTTAATTTAAGGAAGTTTCTGCCATTTAACTTCCGCTATTTTACATTTCATTAAAAAAAACATAGAATAACAGGTTTTTTTACAGTGCACATTACACAATTTGAATAACACAATCTAATTATTATACTGCATTACTTTTAGACTATTTACCTAACTTTTTTGTTATATACTTGATTATTTTATATTATATTGGTTTTTAATAAAACAAAATACATCTCATACTTTGTTATTTAAGCACATTTTAAGCAATTTACAGGTTCCCCTTCAAACTTTTCCAATGGTATCTGGATGCAACCTTTATGATGCAAGCTGAGATTGCATCACTCATCGATGCAATGTCAGACACAATGCCCTCAAATGGAGCGACTTTTGTCACTGTGATGGGTAGGGTTAGGGGTGGAGGTAAGCCCAATAAAAAGCATTGGATGCAGCTCAGATTGCACTGCACCAGGTCTGCATCCAGACCCATCTCAGCATTTCCAGGATTTTACAAGTGTGGCAAATGACATATTTACATAAATACTTCATACCATTTTATCAAATGCTATATGTTTTTTATAAAGTTTTCTATATAGTATAGTATTCAAAAATTCTTAAATCATTTACTCACATTTTAAATGTGTAATCTTTCATCTTCACTATAGATTTAATATATTTTTAGGGCATATTTGCCATGGATTTAGTCTTTTATCACTGCTTAATCAAAGGGCACAGATTAAAAAAGACAGGCAGATCACGCTATGCTACAGCACAGACTCCAGAGTTCTCATTTTATACAAAACCAAAATGATTTTATTTTATTGAATTAGTTATTTATTATTATTCATTTAGTAAGATGGATTTTTATGAAGGGCAGCACGGTGGCGCAGTGGGTAGCACAATCGCCTCCCAGCAAGAAGGTCGCTTGTTCGAGCCCTGGCTGCGGGTCAGTTGGCATTTCTGTGTGGAGTTTGCATGTTCTCACCGTGTTCGCCTGGGTTTCCTCCGGGTGCTTCGGTTTCCCACCAATAGTCCAAAAACATGTGGTACAGGTGAATTGGGTAGACTAAATTTTCCGTAGTGTATGTGTGTGAATGAGTGTGTATGGATGTTTCCCAGTGATGGGTTGCAGCTGGAAGGGCATCCACTGCATAAAACAAATGCCAAAAAAGTTGGCAGTTCATTCTGCTATGGCGACAACAGATTATTAAAGGGACTTAGCCAAAAAGAAAATTAACGAATTAATTAATTATTACGAAAGCAACCTGTATTTTTTCAGCACCTGTATGAGCCCTAATACAACATCTATTGTATAATAAACATTACACTAACTGAGCATCAAAATTGTCGTAGGTGTTGGTCTTTTGTTGGAGATCAACAGAACGGACAAGTTCTTTCTCTGGGGCCCGGCTGTGATCATAAGGCTGTGATTGAGCATGAATTGCTGCACGCCTTGGGCTTTTACCACATGCAGTCTCGCCAGGACCGAGACGACTATGTGAAGATCTGGCTTGATCAGGTCATTGAAGGTTAGTTCAGTTGTTTTTCATCATTTGTGTGTAGATTAAAGTCCCAGCGAATGCAGTTTTTTTTAGATGTTAGTATCAGTGGGTTTGTTTTAAGGATATGTATAGATACACATTTTTTTGTTATCACCTTATACTTTAGTTTCTCAAATCAAATCTTCAGACCAATCAAATGCTCTTGAGTATCTGACATGTCCCGCCTCCTTCAGGATGCCTTATGCCAGGGGTGTCCAAACTCAGTCCTGGAGGGCCGGTGTCCTAAATGCCAAACCAGCTAATTCAGCTTTTACTAAATATACTAGAAACTTCCTGCAGGTGTGTTGAAGCAAGTTGGAGTTAAACTCAGCAGGACACTGGCCCTCCAGAACCGAGTTTGGACACTCATGCCTTATGTATTTGAGCTCAAAAACTCTCACTGCCAGAGCTGTAATAAAAACTAAATGCTATAGGCTATTTTTTAAAAGAGGGAGAAGCTACTCTATGTCTTGCCCTGTCTTCATGTTTCAGCTAAATTTATATCAGTCATTCAACCAGGGCCTGAGCAAGCTGAACTGCCGCTCTAGGCAAACGACAGTCATGCCACCCTTAACCCTAAAGTAAAAGTGGGGGGTGGGGTGGGGTTATAAATGAGGGCGCAGGTGGTAAGGGTAGTGTCGCGGACGCTGCCCTCTCTATTCTGGCCCCCTAGACGCGGATATAACTGAGGGTGCGGGTGGTGAGGGTAGGCTGCCGCCCTAGGTGGGTGTCTAGGTCGCCTCTATGGACGCGCCGTCCCTACATTCAACAAAGAGTTACATTTCAAAACACTTCATGTGATCTTTAAGAACACTCTGTTATAATTTTGTTTCATCATGTCTATAAAATCTCACATAATGCTTCCTTTTCTTTTCCAGGCTTGGAGCATAATTTTAACAAATATGATGACAGTTTTGTCACAGACCTAAACACACCATATGACTACGAGTCTGTTATGCATTATCGTCCATTTGCTTTCAACAAAGACCCCTCTATTCCTACTATTACCACCAACATCCCAGAGTTCTACAAAATCATCGGACAATACCTGGACTTCAGTGAGATGGATATTGTCAGACTGAATCGAATGTACAACTGCTGTAGGTTAATAATACACAATAAGATAAATGAATTAACATGTTAGCTCGTATGTAACCTAGAAGTGGTCTGCTCTTCCACAGCCTCTTCTCTTACCCTGCTGGACCAGTGTGCTTTTGAAAAGATCAACATCTGTGGGATGGTACAGAGTTCGACTGATGATGGCGATTGGGTCCATCTTAAGAGCTCTGAGGATCATACTCTCAGCGGACAATGCAGAGGTGACAAAAAGGCCTGCAATACACATTTTCCAGAGTGGATGCAGTATGATTAAATTAAACAAACATTTTGGCTTGTGATTTCAGATTTAGGATATACTATGCACTTTGACACGTCCAGTGGACAGGCAGAGAGATCTGCTCTAATCGAGTCCCGCATCCTATATCCAAAAAGGAAGCTGCAGTGCTTACAGTTTTTCTACAAAATGACGGGGAGTGCAAAGGACAGGCTAGTGATTTGGGCCAGGATGGATGATGGAACGGGAGAAGTGCGTAAATTAAAGAAACTGCAAACAATCTGGGGTAATTATTTTCTTTGTGAACTATACTAGAAGCCTACACTGTTAAAAATAAAGATTCTTTCTTTATTTACTTTGAATACTACTGTAATAATGAAATTCTCTCTTTATTTACTGCTATAGATTAAGCTGACATGTACTTAAAAAGTTACTTATAGTAGAAAGCCTGTTGGCCATCAAAATAAAGTGTTAGCAGATATTAAGTAGAAAGTCTAATACTCTCATTTGCATAGAGAAAGGTTTTTGAAGTCAACAGTATGTACATAATCCAACCCAGACTCATTCTGAAAACGTACCGCTAATACATTTCTGGAGAGCGTCAAATACGTCCACCAGGTGCTATGTTTTTTAGCAGTTTTTGTTTTTGCGAATCCACCAGAGTCCACTGTGTACGCTTTTTCAGGTCTCAAATGCCTCTCGAGTGCCATTCGCACCTGCTGTTCTCACGTAAATCCACCAGAGGCCGCTTTTGACTGTTTGACTGACTGAATGGCTGACTGACCCTCCCTCTTTCCCTAAACCCAACCAATAGTGTTTTCAAAAGCACCGATTGACCCGCCACCCACTTCCCTAAACCCAACCGACAGTTTTTAAAAGCAATCCAGAAAAAGAAAAGCCCTCACCTGATTTTTACCATGTTTTCTGATTTAACCACATTCTCACCCTGTTATTTATTTGTTTATTTTATTTTTTGGATTCTGTTTTTGTCTTTTCCACTTTCTGGAACCGTTCTTCGCCGTACTCTAACACCATCATCGTGGTCAACTTTTTTCTGCGTCTCAAGTCCGCCAACGTACATTGTGAGCTAACTTGACAAACTGATAACAGCAGAAAAGCCGTAGGTAAGCGGACAGCTGATAAGCGCGAAAAGAAACAGCGTCACACCGCCCTGTAGTGTTTGTTTAAAAAATAAAATGCAGCTATACGTACTTCTGGCTACATAATTCCCGATCTCAAAATGTTTAAAGGGCTGTGTTTTCAGAATGAGCCTGTGTTGCAACCATCGTTTAAGGTAAAATGAATGTGGTGATAAAGTGCCTTTCTTACCCAGCTGATGAAGACAAAACATGGAAGATTGCCCATGTGCCGATGCAAGTTGGGGCAAAATTCCGCTATGCATTCCAAGCAGTGAAAGGTGATTCGAGCAGCTCTGGAGGAGGTATATTCATAGATGACATCAGCCTAACAGAGACACACTGTCCAGCAGCTGTCTGGCGCATCCAAAACTTCTCCATTATCCTTGAAAAGGCAGACTACAGCACTGTGCTGAACAGCCCTCGTTTCTACAGCCCTGAGGGTTATGGTTTTGGGATTCAAGTGATTCCACTGTCTGGCTACTCTGATTATGCTGGTAACTACACTGGTCTGTACTTCCATTTGATCAGTGGTGACAATGACATTGTGATGCAGTGGCCTGCTGTGAACCGCCAGGCCACTATAGTGGTGATGGACCAAGATCCGGATATTAGGTTGAGGATGTCTTCTGCTCGTAGCCTCACCACTGACCTGAGCAAAGGTATTTGAGGTCATTACCATGTTTGGGGAAACAATGGGGGAAAATCAACTTGTTTTAGAAACCAAAATGAAATAGAATGGTGAAGGAAATGTTAGATCTAATTTTAGTTGGAAGCAATTATATTAAATTGATTGCAATAATTACAATTTGATTGAATTTATACATTTTAGGATAGCTTAAACAAAATCTTTTTTGCATTACTTGATGTTTAACGTTTATATCATGAATTCTTGCTATATTCATTTTAACACAAGCTTATGTGACCTTGTGTTTCTCTGACCTTTATATTCACATTATGTGAATGTGTGAGACCAAAAGGAGATCAAACATGGCCTCTATGTAAATACATTTTAAATATGGAGCAATTGTTCGTAAATAAATGTTGCATCATCTTGTTTTTTTTCCTTCCTCTTTTCGCTGCATCGTCTGACAAAATTTCACATGCAGAGCTTTTGCACTGGAATTTGTGCTTTGCATTTTTAAATTGTTTAAATTAAACTTAATTTGATCAATTATTTTAACATTAATGAGCACTTTAAACGTGACTTTTAAGTGATGCATAATAAATAAGTGCAAATCAATTTGAGTTTATTTGTAAAGAGCTTTTCACAATAATGATCATTGCAAAGCAGCTTTACAAAATACACACAATAATAAATTACATTCAAAATCAAGAAGAGTTAGGGCTCTGAGTATACGGTGGACAGTGCAGGGTCATGCATATACTGTGTTGAACTGCAGTTATACACTAAGTTGATTAGAATTAGAACAATTAGAAATATTAGAGGAGGGGGGAGGCATTACTAATTAAGGGGGACCTGTCCTTGTCAATGTCTGTGACGGTTATGCCCTTGATAAAGATTGAAATTTTCATCTTTACATTAATGTTTTCTAGTAAATGGAGAACAACTATTGTGGGACAATCCAAAAAAGGTTGGGACCCTTGACCCAAGCGATGGTTTTTGGCGAGGACCATCAAAGGGATGGAATACTTTCATAAAGCACTACGATTTACACAGACGAAATTACCTGAAAAATGATGACCTCATCATCTTTGTTGACTTTGAAGGTATGCTACACACTATATTAACCCCGCCCCTAACCCTAGCCCACACAGTGAGCGCATGTGTCTGAGAGTGCATGTGCAAGTCTGCAGCCAGACACTATTGGAGAAATTGTCTAATTGTTTGATTGTGTGTGTCTCTTTAAAGACTTAACAAGCCTGATAAAGAGTGAAGTTCCGACTGCCCCAAAGGTTTGAGGGAGAAAAGACTGTAAGTTGGCTGATTTAGAGTAAATACAGCAATAAAATACACAACTATTATTTTTTTATATAGTTATCAGATTGAAAGGATTGATCACTCCAAACCAAACATTCTTACTATTTAATCCCTATTAATATTTCTTCAAAATGTCAACAGAAAAAAAAATAACTCAAAACATATTTGAAATAAGTGAAGGTGAGTAAATAATGTGTAAACGTTTTGTTTGTGGGTGAACTATCCCTTTACCCTCCTTTTTATCTATCAGTGCTTAATTTGGATGTAATCATTAGTTAAGTTACACACAGTATTATAAATATGAGAAATTGTTTGAGAATTCATTTTGATTCATTAATTTGTATTTCTCTAAACAGGTGTCACACTTTAAAGTCTGAAGAGCTGTGTGGATTGTGGAGAACATCTTAAATATGTTAATGATGGAAGTAAAACTGTGCTACTGAAACAGTGTTTTAGATATTCTGCTACTTTTGAAACATTTTTAATAAAGTCATCAATTGCCAAAATTGCTTTCTGAAATTATTCACCTGCATGCATGAACTTTGTAGTTTTCAGTGTTCAGTGTTCACTTAAAAATGTAAATGTGAGATAATGTGCTAATCTTATCTGAAATCTCCCTGATATGATATGACTATCTATATTTGAGTACTAAGGCTATCCTCATCCCAGTGTCTTGTCCTGCAGTAAACATATTAACTCTACACCTCCCATCTTTTATTATGAGTTTACTGATCAAATACACATTAGTTAATTTACACATGAACTTTTGTGCTTTAAACAAAAACTCTGTCATCATTTACTCACTGTTCTCTTGTCACAGACTTGTTTGAGTTTCCTATTTTTTCTGTTGAAAAAAAAAAAGTTATTTTAAAAAATAACCATTGATTTATAGTTGGCTACTTGTGCTTGAAAGTCAAAAAGGAAGATATTTACTATAGAGTGTTTACTGGTTGCTAACATTTTCAAAATATCTTTTTTTGTGTTACATAATAAAGACACTCATAAAGTATTGAAACCACATGAAGGGGAAAAACAGTAAAAAAATTAATTTGTGTAAATTTTAATTTTAGTGTTAACTATCCCAACTGTCAATTATTGGGTTCAAATATGCAAATAAGAAAACACTATTATGGTCTGTTTTGAACATTCTGTTGACAATAACACTGCACCTACATGCCAACTACATTGCATTGCAATGCAGTATTGGCAGACTGCCTGCTTAATATCGGCTATCTTATTATAATGATGATTTCCCAACAGACAAATCTATTGACCACAAATAACTTACATTTACGGACACTTTATTAGGTACACTTGTCCAACTGCTGCTAAGCACAAATATCCTGGTTTATAGAGAGTGGTTAATAAAAAAATAGACTGGATCGAGCTGATAGAACAACAGTAACTCAAACCCTCTCATTACAACCGAGGTATGCAGATGAGCATCTCTGAATGCACAACATGTTGAACCTTGAGGCAGAGGGGCTACAGCAGCAGAAGACCACACTGGGTGCCACTCCTCTCAGCTGAGAACAGGAAACTGAGGCTACAATTCACACATTCACCAAAATTGGACAATAAATGATTGAAAAAACGTTGCCTGGTCTAATGAGTCTCCATTTCTGCTGCAACGGATGGTTGGGTCAAAATTTGGCATCAACAACATGAAAGCATGGATTCATCCTAGCTTGTATTAAGGGTTCAGGCTACTGGTGGTGTTATGATGAGGGGGATATTTTCTTGGCACACTTTGGGCTCATTAGTACCAACTGAGCATCATGTCAATGCCACAGCCTACCTGAGTATTGTTGCTGACCATGTCCGTCCCTTTATGGCCACAGTGCACTCATCTTCTGATGGCTACTTCCAGCAGGACATTGTGCCATGTCATAAAGCATAAATCATCTCAGACTGGTTTATTGAACATGACAATGAGTTCACTGTACTCAAATGGTCTTCGTCACCAAATCTCATTCTAATAGAGCACCTTTGACGGGATGTGGTGGAACGGAAGATATTTCCAGTATTTTGATGAATCTATGTCTTGAAAGGATTAAGGCAGTTCTGAAAAAAAGAGCACCTTTTTGTTGTGGTGGAATGCGAGATACTCATCATGGATGTGCAGCCGACAAATCTGCAGCAACTGTTTGATGCTATCATGTCAATATAAACTAAAATCTCTAAGAAATAATTCCAGTATCTTGTTGAATCTACAAAGGATACAAAGGATTAAGGCAGTTCTGAAGGCAAAAGAGGGTCCAACCTAGTACTATAGGTGTACCTAATAAAGTGACCAGTGAGTGTAAGTCTACCAGTATAGGTCAACCACTAACACTAGCCTGTCTATTATTACTGTATGTACATGCAACATCATATGAGCCAACAGAATATGTGAAAGGGACCAATAAAAATAAAGTGAAGCTAAAAGGTAAATACACATAAATATGGTGCATATTGTCAAGAAAAGTTGAAAAAGAAAAAAAAAAGACAGAGAAGTGGTTAAACAGGCTAATTTTGGCTAAATAAATTTATTTTCTTTTTTTTGTTTCTATATTCTATATGGTGTCTATATTCACCATAATCATTATGTTTAGAGGCTTTTTTTTGTGTGTGTGGTCATCTAGATCCAAAACTGCTGCTCAAATATACTCTAAAAGTGTCTGAATTACGTTTTGTTTTGCACATCAGATGTGACTCTCTTTGGTGTCAATGTTTCTCATCTTGATACTGTTGTCATAAGGAAAAATAAAGATAAAGAAGAGAAAGAGATAAAAAAGTAGAGAAGTGCTGATGCACACAGACACTTCATTAAACACATGACAAGCTGCTATCACTGCTTCATTCACGTGTGTTTTCAACAGGGTAATTGTCCAAGGCTTTCAGATCAAAGTTCTACTCTTATTTTATTGGTATCTTTGTATAAGTGAGCAACACCTTGTTGTCTTCTCCTGGAGTTAACATGGACTCCATGTGGAGAATCAGCCTCTTCATTGTACTTCTAGCGCTCAAGGTATTTAAAAAATTATTATTATTAACATTTTGGTAACACTTTACAATAAGGTTGTATTAGCTCATGTTAGCTAATGCTTTTACTAGCATGAACAAACAGTGAATAATCTGTTACAGTATTTGTTGATGATAGCTAACATTAGTTTATGAAAACACAGTAGTTCATTGTTAGTTCATGTAAACACTTGGAAAAACTTGGATTCTAATAAAGCATTAGTAAATGTTTAACTATGATTAATAAATGCTCTACAAGTATTGCTCAGAATTAGTTCATGTTTGTAAATACATTAACTAATGAAATCTAATTGTAAAATGTGACCCACATTTTTACATTTAAAAAGCTTTTATAGCAAACAATCAAGTAAATTATTAATCAAAACTATGATTAATCTACCTTGCAGGCACATGCCCTTCCAGCACAATATGGTATGAAATTTTATATTAGTATATTAATATTATTTAAGTATTTCTGGAGTTTCTCACAGATGTTTATGCTTTCTTAAATGTTAGGCGAAGATGCAGATGCAGGTGAATTACGGGAGGACATTCTTGAAATTAATTTAGGTTGGTTACAAACTTATGTAACAAAGTAGAAATCAATAAATCTTAAAAATAATGCAGTTTATATGCTTTATAATCATATTATACCCTATATTTGTCATTTCGAAGATGTCATTTTATAGTCTATCTAATATTATTTTTTTAAATGGCACAGATTCCCAAAGAGAATTGTTTGAAGGAGATATTGCAGGTGATGTAAGTATTTTATTTCTAAACTAAAATCTGTTGTTTTTATTGGTAAGACTTTATTTTGATGGTTCATTTGAGTATTAGTAGACTGTCTGCTGATACTGCTCCTTTAACAAACATTTAACTTACTAAAAGAAACTTTGCAAGTACATGTCAACTTACACTAACCCTAACCCCAACCTAAGAGTCTACTTATAATCTAATGAGAATTAGTGCAAGTAAATTCAATTGAACAAACGGACCATCAAAATAAAGTGTGACTTTTTATTTTATCACATTTCAGTCTCTTTGTTGATATTTTGATCTAAAATAAACTCTCATCTCCCAGCCACGAAGAAATGCAATAATAGATGAAAAAGCAAGATGGCAGTTTCCCATTCCATATATACTCACAGACACATTGGGTAATATTATTTTCTCCTGTGGTTAAAAATACTGATCTCCAGCATGATAATATTCCTAATGCTTGACTTGTTTAGATCTGAATGCAAAAGGAGTGATCCTTCAAGCGCTTGAAATGTATCGTCTGAAGTCTTGTGTGGACTTTAAGCCCTATGAAGGAGAAAGCACCTACATTTCTTTCACAAAACTGGATGGGTAAGTTAAATTCAAACAGTCTAATAAATCAGATTGTCAATAGTATCCCATCTGTAACACCAATATTGCATTTTTCTTTGTTTTTGTCATCATTTTAGATGTTGGTCATTTGTAGGAGATTTAAAGACAGGCCAGAACGTCTCCATCGGGGAGAGATGTGACACTAAAGCCATTGTAGAACATGAGCTTCTCCATGCACTGGGTTTCTATCATGAGCAATCCCGCTCAGACCGGGACGACTATGTCAAAATCTGGTGGGATCAAATCATTGAAGGTTTGTGGGATTAGAAGTGTTTCTATCAAGCTTTTAATTAAGAATAATAAGAACAATTCCTAACATTTATATAGTGCTCTTCTAGAAACTCAAAGCCCTTTTTTTTTCTTTTTTTTTTTTTTAACTCATTTTTGGGGAGAATCTTCTTATCCACCCCCAGTGTGTAGCATCCATCTGGATGAGTCGACGGCAGCCATATTGCATCAGACTGCACACCACAGACCAGCTGATTGGTGGAAAGGGACAGAGTGATGAAGCCAATTATCATATGGGGATAGTTAGGAGGCCATGATGGACAGAGGCCAGTGGGCAAATTTGGCCAGGATGCTCAGTTTAATGTCTCATCCAAAAGACGCCACTCACTGAGCCCCTTCACAATACTGGGGCATTAGGACCCATACAGACCACAGGTTAAGTGGCCCCTACTGGCCTCACTAACAGCAATTAGTCTTGCAGCTAATACACTCATTAAAAAATATGAACTTTTTTGGCTCATCGAAAGATAAGTTTTCTCAAATTTACTCAATATTTATTCCTCAAGTGGTTCCCAATGTTTGAGTTTCTTTCTACTGTTGAACACAAAATTAGAAATTTTGATGAAGCCTGAAAACCTCTAACCATTGACTTCCAAACATATACTATGGAAGTGGTTACAGGTTTCCAACATTCTTCAAAATGTCTTCTTTTGTGTTTAACAGAAGACGAAAATCCATTAAGTTTTGAAACAAGTAAAAAGTGAGTAAATGATGACAGAATTTTCTTTACTGTGTAAACAATACCTTTAAAAGGACTATTGTTTTCTTGGTATAAAAAGCTCTTTAAAATATAAAAAACCCTTTTTCCCTGTAAGGACCTGAAATGGAATGGTCCTATATATGTTAAAGGATTTTTTAAGAACAATCAATGCTATTTTTAAGATTATTTCCTATTCCATTTTGTGAACTGCATTGCAAAATTATTTGGAAAGGATGGAAGAGGCATTATGCAATATTTCTTTTGTCATTATTGCAGGAAAGGAGCACAACTTCAATAAGTACGAGGATGATTTTATCACTGATTTGAACACACCCTATGATTATGAGTCCATCATGCACTACAGGCCTCTGTCGTTCAACAAGGATCCTGATATTCCTACTATAACCACCACCATCCCTGCCTTCAACAACATCATAGGACAGCGCTTAGACTTCAGTGCACTTGATCTGGAGAGACTCAATCGCATGTATGAATGCAGTAAGTTATGAAGTTCAACAGCTACCTCTTATGAACATTTAGAAACACAAGCATGTCAAAGCTTAATAAGGTTATGCTTAATGTTATGTTAATTTGGTTATGTTTTACTTTTAATTTTTACAAAGTTTTGTGTTCAGACGACAACACTGTCAGATTAATCCACAAAAGCATGAAGAAATGCTGCATTATGTATGTCGGGCCAGTAGTTGGCGATGTCACTTTGAATCGAAATACTTTACATCTGCACACATACGGACCTGTAGTCCAGTGGTTCCCAAAGTGGGGCTTGCAAGACAATTAGTGGGAAGAGGGGTGTTGGGTTGCTTGATGATTTCCAAACATTTCATATATTTTGTTTAGCTATTAGAATTACCAAATTTTATCCCAAGAATACAGAAGATAAACAGAATATTTCATCATTACATACAATAACAAAATGCAAATTAAAAACCAACAGTCTTTAAATTTTTTTTTTCCATTGGATTGCGACCCCTAGGGTTATTAAACTAGATTAATAACACAGCAATCATGTTAATTGGTTGCAGTAGATTGATTTTACGGCACAATGTAAAACTCTGACCCCTTTACGGCACTCACATACATTAAAAATAAAGACCACAACTGAACATAGAGGACGATCACTAACCGTGCATTCACATGGGGCTTCAGCGTCAACGCTTGGCGAGGGCTTGTCTGAAGTTGGGGCTGAGATCATCATAGCAGCGTCAGCCAAACAAATTAGTCTGCAATCCCTGCTTGGGCTGGGGTATTTGAGTATTGGTATATAAGTGATCTGATTGACTGACACATTGTTGGTGCTTGAAAAGTTGAGAAATGCCCATCTTCTGCAGCGAGCAATACCGATGAAGCAGTGCTGACGGATCCACAATTCAGTTCAGCAACACTTGATGTCATCCCATTCAAAGTGAAAGGGAAGCGTTGATGCTTATGCCCTGTGTGAATGGGACGTAAGTGGCGGTCTTCAAAAATAAACCAAGAATAGTGTTGTGCTGTAAACATTGCCCACCATTCTCATTATGTGAGGTTAATATTAAATTAAACAAATGAATAATGACTATAAAAACGTTATGGTTGTTAGACTGTTGCACTTTTTTGTGTTGTCAATAAGCTTGTGTTTATATAGTTTCTGTTGGTGTGTTTGTGCACCATTGTGTGCAATGTTTGTGTGTTTATAACCACCTATGAGTATAGTGCAGGTTTGCGGAGCTGAAAGGTTTGGGATCCCCTGCTGTAGTCCACCAATGTTGTTTGTTACAAAAAAAAAAAACATTTGTAAAACATTTGATAAACGTTTTTATAAACTTGCAATTTTAGTTTACTCATAGATGTTAATTGTTTGCATATAAATTCTGATAACTTGAACTTTACAACCTTTTTTTGTTTGTTTGTTTGTTTACATTTCAGGTATTCAAAATGCAGTTTATTGTGAAAGAATGGCTAAATCACACACAAAAGTTTACAATCTCTGATGAAAGAAGATTTTTTTATTGCCTCAGATTTTTCTTTCTCATTTATATTTAATTGCACACTAAATAAAACAAAACAAAAATTATATATACATAAATATTTTTTACATTTGTTAAAGTAAAGAATTAATTTAAAGAAAAGAGTATAAAAAATATTTTAAAATAATTCATTCATTCATTTTCTTTTCGGTTTAGTCTCTTTATTAATCCGGAATCGCCACAGCAGAATGAACCGCCAACTTATCCAGCATATGTTTTACGCAGCGGATGCCCTTGCAGCCATAACCCATCTCTGGGAAAGATCCACACACTCTCATTCACACTCATACACTATGAACAATTTAGCCTTCTCAATTCACCTGTACCGCATGTCTTTTGGAATGTGGGGGAAACCGGAGCACCCGGAGGATCCCACGCGAACGCAGGGAGAACATGCAAACTACACACAGAAACAGCAACTCACCCAGGAAAGGCTCGAACCAGAGACCTTCTTGCTGTGAGGCGACAGCACTACCTACTGCGCCACTGCGTTGCCCTTTTTAAAATAATATAAAATATAAATATACAACATATGTAAATTTAATAATAATAAAAAAACATATAATACTCTGATATTACCAAAAATTGAAACATAAAAAAAATTATTAATTAAAAACTGCAGTAGTTTCTCAATTGTTCTAACGCTTTGCTTGTATTCTGAATGTGATACAATATAAAAACAAATAAAAATACACACAGCATTAGCATTGATTCTGTTTCATATTGATTCTATGTTTCTTATTGATTCTTTGTTTCTTTCAGCTGCAACCCACACTCTGCTGGATCAGTGTGCATTTGAGCAGATCAACATTTGTGGAATGATTCAGAATGATGAGGATGATGCTGACTGGGTCCAGACTTTGAGCTCTACAGATTTAAAGGATCACACACTTGGAGGACAATGCAGAGGTAAGGAGACGCTTAAATAATTTAAAGGCATAGTTCACCAAAAAAAGTTCAATTTACTATTTACTCACCCTTGTGTTAGTCTAAACTTTTATGAGTTGCTTTTTCTATTGAACACAAAATACTTTGTGTAATAAATAGTAACTATTGACTTAGTAGGAAAAACAAATACTATGAAATTCATTAGTCATCTGTTTTCAGTTTTATTCTAAAATCCTCTTTTGTGTTCAGCAGAAAAATAAAAGAAGTTAAACAGGTTTGTGACAAGTGAAGGGTGAGTAACTGATGACAGATAACACTTTATTTTGATGGTCCCTACTGCCCATTTTGTTGACTAAAAGTAACATTGCAACTACATCCTAATTAATTCTCATTTGAGTGTTAGTAGACTGTCTGCTTAATATCTGCTACTTCAACAGACCTGACTATGACTAACTTTGCAGGTACATGTCAACTTACACTAAACCTAACCCCAACCTAACAGTCTACTTATAATCTATTCAGAATTGGTTGACATGTAGATGCAATGTAACTTAAATTCAACAAAATGCGTTAAAAGGACCATCAAAATAAAGTGATACATAGACTTTTCATTTCAGAGTGAACTGTCCCTTTAAGAATTAAAAGGAGTTGAAATAGTGTATAATATTATGAACAGGGATTATTATTATTATTGTCTTATTGTCATCAGATTCAGGTTATTTCATGAAGTTTGACACCGATAACAAGACGGAGGGACACAGTGCTTTGCTGGAGTCACGGATTCTTTACCCCAAGAGGAACCAGCAGTGCCTTGAGTTCTTCTACAGGATGAGTGGAGAGCCAGGCGACAAGCTCATCATCTGGGTCAGAACTGACGATGGAACTGGCAATGTGAACAAAGTCAGGAAAGTTCACACAATCACAGGTCAGCTATGCCCTAGCGTTACGCTTATTTAAAGAAATATGTATTATTAATATGTATTAAATTCCAATATTATAGAGTGCAATTTTTGCAATTCGTTTTTGTGATTTTCGAGATTGCGATTTTGATCAAAAATAATATGTTGTGATAATAATTTAACATTATTTGAGTGTGTTTTCGTGTTGGATCCATAGGCATTAGTATAAGGCATGTTATGTAAATTTGACTCTAAATTCACCAGTATAACAAGTCAAAGGATTTCTCCCAAAAAGCTGATTCTTTTTTATTTTCATTTTATTTTTTTTTTTATGAATGGCTACAGTAACTGAATCATTGACTCAAAATAGTAAAACAAAATGAGTTAAAACAATCTGTCTGAATTATAATTTATCCTATTTTAGCTTCTTGTTTTTTGAACTCTTGTATAAAATCCGCATCACATTTACCATTTGGGAAAATGACACTCTTTCTGATGTCATATTACTTAAGTACATCATATTTTATTAGTACACCCCTCCACCACTTTAGTAGGTACACCTTACTAGTACCATGTTGGACCCCATTTGCTTTCAGAACTGCCTCAATTCTTTGTGGCATAGATTCAACAAGGTACTGGAATTATTCTGGAGAGATTTTGGTCCATATTGATATGATTTGTCAGCTACATATCCATGATGCGAATCTCTTGTTCCATCACATCCCAATAGAGCTCTATTGGATTAAAATCTGGTGATTGTGGAGGTCATTTGAGTATAGTGTCATGCTTAAGAAACCAGTCTGAGATAATTTGGACTTTATGACATGGTGCGTTATCCTGCTGGAAGTAGCCATCAGAAGATGGGTGCACTGTGGTCATAAAGGGATGAACATGGTCAGCAACAATACTCAGGTAGGCTGTGTCATTGACACAATGATGAATTGGTACTAAAGGGCCCAAAGTGTGCCAAGAAATTATGCCCCACATTATTACACCACCAGCAGCCTGAACTGTGTATTCAAGTCAGAATGGATCCATGCTCTCATGTTGTTCATGCCAATTTCTGGCCCTAGCATCCGAATGTCGCAGCAGAAATCAAGACTCATCAGACCAGGCAATGTTTTTCCAATATTCTATTGTCCAATTTTGGTGAACCTGTGTGAATTGTAGTCTCAGTTTCCTGTTCTCAGCTGACATGAGTGGCACCCGGTGTGGTCTTCTGCTGCTGTAGCCCATCAGCCTCAAGGTTGGACGTGTTGTGCGTTCAGAGATGTTCTTCTGCATGCCTCGGTTGTAACGAGTGGTTATTTGAGTTACTGTTGTCTTTCTATCAGCTTGAACCAGTATGGCCATTCTCCTCTGAACTCTCCTCTGGCATCAACAAGACATTTGCGTACACAGAACTGTCGCTCACTTGATATTATCTCTTTTTTTGGAACATTCTCTGTACACCTTAGAGATGGTTGTGCGTGAAAATCCCAGTAGATCAGCAGTTTCTGAAATACTCAGATCAGCCTGTTTGGCACCAACAACCATGCCATGTTCAAAGTCACCTATATCACCTTTCTTCCCCATTCTGATTTTGCTGCCATGTGATTGGCTGATTAGAAATTTGCATTAACGAACATTTAGACAGGTGTACCTAATAAAGTGGCCAGTAAGTCTATACACAAAGAATAAAAGACAAAATTCAAAAAAGAATATCTTTGACCAATATAGATAGTCTGCTTTAATGTCATGCTCATATCACTGCAAATTATAACTTATATGATCGTACTTATTAATTTGACTATAAGACGAATATTAATATATGTTAATATATTATTAATATAAACATTGCAATTTGTTGTAAAGCCAATTTAAAACAAAATGTTGGTTATTTTCTAAAGTTAAGAGCAAATTTGATTAAAAACAATCTCTTTTGATATCCCTTACGTAAAGCAGGCAGCTGTGGTTGTGTATTAAATATTGAATACTGTGCATTTCTTTGATTTGACTAGGTAATGGAGATAACTCTTGGAACATTGCACAAGTCACTCTAAATGTAAAGGAAAAATTCCGGTACTTCTTCCAGGGTATTGTGGGCCCCAACAAAACATCAGGGATCTTTATAGATGACATTATTCTGACTGAAACATCATGTCCAAACACTGTCTGGAGGATCCAGAACTTTACCAACCTCCTCAATACTCTCCCACATGATGCCAAAGTTCAGAGTGAACGTTTTTACAACTCTGAGGGTTACGCTTATGGAATTAATGTTTATCCAAATGGCAGGGTGAATTCATCTAAAGAGTTTGTAGGGATTACGTTTAATCTTTTCGGTGGTGAGAATGATGCAGTATTAGAATGGCCTGCGGTAAATCGGCAAGTCACTGTTACAGCAAAGGACCAAAATCCAGATGCAACCCTGCAAATGTCCAACAGCAGAAGCTTTACCACTGGTGCGTATCTGTCTGTCTGTCTGTCTGTCTGTATTTTCATTTTGCAGCACGTAGGGATTCATGAATAATTAAAGAAACTCAGTGAATCACTGATTTAGATGCTGACATGCGGTGGAATAAACCATCTACATTTGAACAATGGGATGATACTTGCAATTGCTTTAGAGGACCAGAGTTTGGCTGGGGTACCTTCATCTCTCACGATCAGCTCCGCAGGAGAGACTTTCTCAAGAACGACGACCTGATCATTACTATTAATTTTGATGGTGAGAACCTTTTTAAGTAGATATAAAGTGTTAGTTCACCCAAAAATTAATTTGTTTAATATCCACAATTTTGAGAGCATGAGTTGCTAGATGAGTGGCGGGTGTGTTTGGCACATCTTAATTAAGATATTACTGTGACATAAAGATCATGTTCATACAATCATATAGTCAGCTTCAAGCATAAAAGATGATTCAAAATTGCAGTGTGAATTAAAGGAATAATTCACCCAAAGTTGTAATGCAATAAATATTTATCTTGATTTTTTCATAACTGTTGGAGGTCAAAGTCAAAACTAAATTTCGATTAATTGCACTGCTCTAGCTACTATTATTCTCTAAAATCATTCAGTAGTGAACTTGATTTTAAGTGACTTACCCTTAACTTTGAAAAGTCACTTATGTCTATGTCCATGTGCATTAAAACTTGCACACTAAGCCTAGGACAGAAAAATTTCCTTACAATTTTGGTCCTGCTAGCATCCAAACATAACCACAGCCATACTGTCCATATGTGTCTCGGGGAGGTAGGACTGAAGTGTAATTCAAGGACCTGATCTACTACCTTTCTGCATGTCTGGGTCATTAAGAGTTGACAAAGTATTATTTTATTTTGGAGGGAAAGAAGTTATTGATAAAGACATTTTAATAATCAGTGGGCATTGCTGGGGACATGCCACCTCTGTCATTTCTGTCTAATTCTAAACCATTGACTTAACCTACAACATTTTCTGGTGAACACCAAAGAGGATATTTTGAAAAATGTTGGACACCTGTTCTCATTGCTTTCCATAGCATTTGTTTTTGCTACTATGGAAGTCATAGGTCTCCAACATTTTTCAAAATATCCTCTTTTGTGTTCCAACAGAAAGCAAAAAAACTCATAAATGTATGGAACCACTTATAGTAAATAGTGAGTATTTTTTAATTTTTGGGTGAACTATTTATTTTGAGGCATTGATTTGCTGCAGTTAGTGGTGCAATAAGGGTGATCAACACAAAGAAGTCAACCTAATAAGTGGCAGGAAAGTGTATATTCATCTTAATGGTTAAAATTTTGCTTTTCTTTAACAATTAGATTTGGCACATCTTGTAAAATCTGAAGTTCCAACCAAAGTCTCAACCAACCCCCAGCCTGCAGAAGAAACCATTGAGAGACCAAAAATCCGACGACCACGAGCAATCAGTGACCTGTGTCAACCAAACCCCTGCCAAAATGGAGGAGCGTGTGTCACACATCAGGGGAAAGCAACATGCAGGTAAATGTACCTAAACCTGACCATTATCTGATTTTAAAACAAATGAGAGCTTGATATAAATAGGGGATAATCCAGCCTGATTTCATGAGGTAACTATTTTACGTTTTGTCAGTTCAGTGGCTAATTCATATGAATTCGTACAAGTTTAATCATACGATTTTAAAAAGGAGGTGTGGCACTCAACCCCACCCCTAAACCCAACCATCATTGGGGAAAAGTACAAATTGTACAAATGAGATCACATGAATTCACGAATTAGCCACTAAAACAAAAAGTTACAAATTCCTATGAGGAATCAACCTATTGTCATGCGTTAAAGGATTTGAAATGTACAATGTGGAGGCAAAGAATCACCCAGTGCAAAGCAGAGGGACATTGCCTCCTCGAAGAGAGATTGCATGTGTGTGCATGTAATTGACGGGCATATGTAATAGCTCATATAACATCCAGCTACTTCTTTGCAAATATCTTGGTGCATATTAGAGAGTTGATTAATCCCCATCAGCTCCCTGGTGAAGAAAACGTTGGTGTCCTCGAGATTACACAGAACAATGAAAACTTTGTATACCGAGTTGCTAAGGTTACTACAAATGATTGAGGGAAACACGTTTTTATTGAAATTCAAAGTTGTTCAAAACTGACTGGAACTAACTGCGCATTAAACGATTTTATTGTACACCTTCCAGCCAATCAAAATCAAGACTTTAACCAGACCATAGAATAAGAAAGGGATAATCAATGGTTTGCCATGCGTTAAGGGATTTTAATGCACAACGTGGAGTGCAGCCTGCGGGGTCAGGCTGATGTAAAGCTTCTCTTGGATATGGTCGTGGTAATGAGAAATATTTATATTATTTTTTACATTTCCCATTTATTGTATTTTATTAACATCTACCTCCACCTCAACCCTAAACTCATCAACCCTAAATCATCACAGTAAGGTAAAAACAGTAGTTGTACAGAGTATTATTTATTCTATCTATTAAATTACCCAATAAATATTTTTTTTAATGTCCACCCCCACCCCAACCGTCACAGTAACGTAAAAATATGAATTATTGTTATACAGTGTTATAAAAATGCTGCTATAATTGATGTGCATATTGTACTTCCGGCTGGCTGCTTAGACTTTACCCTAACTGCCTGAAGCTCAATATCCAAATACGCTAAAGCAAACTTTCAAAGATGCATCCTTATATGTAAACTGTCGATTTGACTTTAAAATAACTACATTCTCTCTTGAAACACTCTTAAAACTTGATTTTGTGGCAAAATAGAGGAGTATTTTTCTAATCTTGCGAATTTCCGATCCACCACTAACCATCCTCACAGCACATGTGTGTTGCTAATAACATTTGGAAGAAGCGCATTTATTTCAAACTGTAATCAAAACTGACTGGAACTACCTTTACGTTAAGTGATTTTAATGCACACCCTCCAGCCAATCAGAATCAAGAAATCCAACAGACTATATAATAATGACAGTTATGTGTCGTCTGCAGATGTGCCTCGGGACAGGCTGTTGTGTACACAGGAGACACTTGTGAGAAACAACACATCGACGGAGGAATTATGGGAGTTTTGATCGGGGGTGCTGTTGGAACTGTAGCACTTACTGTTGCTATCATTGCAGTGATCTACAGGCAGAAGTAAAGCTAGACATCTGAATACCATCATTCTGTAATATGCAACATGCTTCTTTAAAGAATCAGAGTAGTCTGCTCAAGATTTATCTTTTATTCAGAATAAAAGTTGTGCTATCAACAATTGCATCTCTCTTTTTTCCACATCCCTTTAAAAGAAACAAGGAAATAGGTCTAACAAGAGAAAAACCGAAACAATAATTTGTCAAGCTGAAGAGGAGTGTTTATACGTGTTAAATTGTCTTTGGTTCATCAGATATTCTGTCACATTTTCTAAATAGCACACAGAAATCAATGTCACAGTTCCGCAGAACAGAAGCAGAGCTAAAACTAAACATATTACAATCAAGTTAAGTGACCATATTTATATTGCCTTTATCAGATGTACAGCATTGTTTTAAATAAAATACAACAACAATCAGGGTAGAAAACTATAGATAATTGCTACATATATACAGCGGTACTTATATTGTTCTTTTAAAAACACAAACATGACCATCTCTTATATTTTTGTATCCGTTTCTCATTGTTTGTTCCTAAATGTGTGTAGTACTGTATATGACCAGAGCCTGTTCTTTGTCCCAAGCATGATAAAGTCTTTTAAAGTACAAGAAGTACTTTTAGGTCTTCACCAAACAGTTGTGCTGTATCTACTATTTTTGTGCGTCTGTGAGTTCAGAGATGAGTCTGTGTCCCGCAATGTTTTAAATGCTCCTTCTGTGATGCAAATTGAAACAGAAAATATATTAAAGAGCTTTTGTTAGAAAAAATTATAAAAAATAATTTTCTGTAGAGCTGCTTTTAAAGATGTTTAACAAATAATGAGCCTAGCAACACTATTATTGATCTAAACCGAATCAATTTTAAACCATTTTGAGCTGAATAATGAAATTCTTGTATTCTGTAGAGCTGCTGTATAGCTACATTACATTTCTTTAATTTGATGAACTAATAATGCTGGCACTTCTATCAAACTAAACTTAATGAATTGAATTGTCCTGAATAGTTAGAAAATCCCCTCTGTTTTACAGTGTTATATGTATTCAAAGTAGCTATAGTGGTAACAGACTTCGTAACATTCATTTAAGTTATTTTGCTATTTTTACACCATTAAGATGCTTTACAATACTTTACTGTATAACTTGCAATATAATGAATGATTTTTTAAAAATACATACCTTGTGTGCATTTTCTTGTGTGGATCATTTATTTTGCGACGGATGTTGTTGTGTTTTGTTCTTTAGCTGATTTCTAAAGAGTGTTAAAAAAATATAATTTTAGAGAAACTTTTTTAAAAATAATATTTTAATAAAAATATAATATTTTAAAATATTTTTACATGATCTAAAAACATTGTAGTTGTAATAAATACACACATTTAAAATGTTCACATTTTTCTGTGGCATGGCAGTTAAAAAAAATTAGTTTCCTGGAACTTACCCCCACAATTATTTTTAATATTTCATCTCGGACCTGAAAAAAAAAAAGAAAAAGAAAAAAATAAACATGTCAGTGTTCTCTGGTCCTATCTAAACTAAACAGCCATGAGGTTAATTTATTAGTTGAAAATTCTGTCAGCAATTACTCAACCTCATTCATTCATTCATTTATTTTCTTTTTGGCTTAGTGCCTTTATTAATCAGAGGTTGCCACAGTGGAATGAACCACCAACTTATCCAGCATATGTTTTACGCATGCAGTGAATGCCCTTTTAGCTGCAACCCAACTCTTGAAAACATCCATACACACTCATTCACACTCACACTACGGACAATTTAGCCTACCCAATTTACCTGTACTGCATGTCTTTGGACTATTGAGGAAACCCACGCAAATGCGGGGAGAACATGCAAACTCCACACAATAACACCAACTGACCCAGCCGAGGCTCGAACCAGCAACTTCTTGCTGTGAGGCGACAGCACTACCTACTGCACCACCATGTCGTCTACTCAACCTCATGTCTATCCAATTCTTGGATTAGGATGTTTTAGATTAAATCTGAGAGCTTCCTAATGCTCCGTTACCAGTAAAGGTCCTGACTCGTTTAACAGATATAATAAAGTAACAAAAAACCTAATCAAAACAGACCATATGTATTCCGTAGTTCAACCTGAATATTGCCAGGCTACGAAAATACTTTTGTGCACATAAAAAAACAAACAAATTACTATTCTACAGTTTCCTCTGTGTCAGTATAAAGTTACCATGAGCGATGTACAGTTAAAGTCTAAATTATTAGCCCCCCTTCTTTAATTTTTTCCCCAATTTCTGATTAACGGAGAGAAGATTTTTCTAAACACATTTCTAAACATAATAGTTTTAATAACTCATTTCTAATAACTTATTTATTTTATCTTTGTCATGATAAGAGTAAATAATATTTTGTTAGATATTTTTCAAGACACTTCTATACAGCTTAAACTGAAATTTAAAGGCTTAACTAGGTTAATTAGGTTAACTAGGCAGGTCAGGTTAATTAGACAAGTTATTGCATATCGATGGTTTGTTCTGTAGAATATCGAAAAAAATATTGCTTAAAGGGTCTAATAATTTTGACCTAAAAATTTTTTTTACATTTTTTTTATTCAAAAACTGCTTTTATTCTAGCCGAAACAAAGCAAATAAGTATCAGACATACTGTGAAAATTTTATTGCTCTGTTCAACATAATTTAGGAAATATTTAAAAAAGGAAGAAAAAAAAAATCAAAGGGGGGCTAATAATTTTGACTTCAACTGTATATGTTAAATAATATTTTTCTGTTAGCCCTGGCAGACTAGACAAACTGTCTCTCTTGCAGCATTGTTAAGTTTCCATTAACAAATGGTTAGCAGATAATTTCCTGCAATCAAACCCTGATAAAACGGAAATGTTGATTTTTGCTCCAGATAGCATCACATCCATAATTAGACAAGTTTTTAGGGGGTTGTCATCTTCAAATTGCTGTGGCATTAGAAATCTGGGTGTCATGTTTGATAGAGCTCTGGGTTTTGACAGCCATGTTAAGTCTGTTGTTCGTACATGCTTTTTACATCTGAGAAACATTGCAATAATCAAAAATATTGTTTCAAAGGAAGAAATGATGATGCTTATCTAAGCCTTTATCTCCTCAAGACTAGATTGCAAGTTGTGCAGAATGTAGTGGCGAGGCTTTTAACCAACACCTGTAGTAGGTCGCACATTACTCCTGTGCTTAAGGCACTTCACTGGCTTCCTGTTAGTTTTAGAGTCAATTGTAAGATTCTGATCATTACATGTAGAGCTCTGCATCTCTTTTGTATTCAAAAACTTTTACAGTCACTCATGTAGCCAGTCTGTGGAACCAGGGTTGGCAGTGTTCTTGCTGTGGGGCTCACAGTGCTAACCACTGGGCCGCCGTGCCGCCCAATCAGAGGTAAAGGAGGAGAATAGGGGAGGAGGGGGGTTTCTTCCAAACGAAGATAAAGTGAACTGAAAACTGTGGCTATTTATAGTAGCTTAGGGCTCATATGATTGGAAGATGGTGATTAGCAAATGCGAGACCGGCCATGATAAATCATAAGCACGTGATCCTCTCGAAATTAGTTTATGAATAAACTTCACTGAGAACTCTGGGATCAGTTGAACTTTTTAAAAAACATTTAATGGTGAGTTGGTTTTACATCAGTGTTTGCACTTTTTTTATAAACAAGGTTTTACCTTGTTTTAATATGTTTTCTTCTGTTGATATGCGTTCTTTTACCTGTTTTCTGGTTTTTATTCATTGTAAAGCACTTTTTAACTTTGTCTGTGAAAGGTGCTGTATAAACCTTTTACTTACACCACAGATTCCTGCGCGCAACTTCCACTGTTTGAAATACAGCACAGGCCCATATGTGCATCTTAACTGAGCGCACCACCACAAAGAGCACTGTGCTCTCATGAATGCACCTATACTGAAACTGTTGAATAAAGTCATTATTTTTTTATTTAAGTGCACACAAAGGTATTTTCATAGCTTGATTATATTCAGATTGAACGATTGAAGGCAAAAGATCTGTTTTAAGGAATTTTATTTGCGCATTTTCTGGACTAGAGTCAGCACCCTTGCTGTTTATGAAGGATGAGGGAGCTCTCAGATTTAATTAAAAATATCTTCATTTGTATTAAGTCAAACAGAGGTCTCAGTGGTTTGGATCAACATGAGAGTGAGTAATTAATAACATAATTGATTATCAAAATAATAGCAATGCCTACCCTTTTCTCTGCAAAACATCCAGTCAACAAGATGAAGAAGCCCTGGAAGGTATACAAAAGCATGAGGTTATACATGTATGCATATATCAGCTGTACTTTTTAAAGTGGTAAAATCTGTTCAGAGAGACAGGGAAATACCTGCAATGAGTTGAGAATGGTGAACAAATAATTCACTAAGTATGTAATAAACTGCGAAGAGTCATCTATCAGAAACACAAAAAGCCCCAGAATCCAAGTCCCACCAAAAACAGGTGTGAGGAAGAGTATGACTTTGATGATGCTTTTTGCTGCATCCTTATCCCCCTTTTTGTTTGTCTCAGCTCCGGACGGCTTTAAAACGGTTGCTATGACCACCAGCATGGAACACATGTTCACCAACACAATTGTCCCAACAGGAAACAGAAAAGCGTGGATGGATCCCTGCATAGGCGACTGATAGGTGAGCCAGCAGGTTTTGGAGCTATAATATGGGATGCTAGTTGCTTCTTCGTAGTACACATATGTAACCGCCACAGTCACCGTCGGACAAAAATAGCCGATGGTGAATCCTAGAATCATGTACACCTTTTTCCCAATGCGGCTGAAAACGAAAATGAGCTGGTGGACCAGCATGAGACTCAGACAAAGCATCCAAAAGAACATCGCCAGGAAGAAGTAATGCTTCGCCACCACTAGAACAAGGCAGAGGGTTTCATTTAGGATTGACGGGAAGGAGGAAGCTAAGAAACTGCAGTCAGCCAATAGCAGAGAGAGAGCGATGTTGACGAGTGCGGTGTGCCGGAAATGGGAAAGATTGGATTTGACCACGGCGGACCAGACCAAGAACTCAATGATGATGTAGGCCAACAGAGAGCATATGGAGACGCCCAGTCCGATGTATGTGAGCTGATCTAGAAAGGGCATGCTTATTGGGTACTTTGACATGAGCATGGAGAAGGAGGTCAGATGGTTGCACTGGCAGTAGCCTTCACCTCCACGACCCTTTACGTACACGCAGCCCTCGTCTGACCATCTCTCTTCTGAGACGTTCCAGAAAACACATTGCATTGCGGCATTGATGCCCTCTTCATTTGGAAAAGCCAGTCTGATGTTGACTGACGCCTGAGTGTTGTTCTCAACTGTGCTGGATACGACTATGCTAGGAAAAAGGGAATTTTCGTAGCCCACCTTTGGCAGAAGATTGGCCAAGCTCTGTAGTCCTACCGTTTTGACCATATCTGCTGTTGCGTTCACCTCAATATCCACGTTGAAAATGGTTTTATTGCAACCGGAGCCACCTTTGCAGACCTGCAGCTGGATGTTTGAGGCATTGTAGCCCTCGCTGGTGTTTATTCGGATGCTTTTCACAAGGCCTTCTACAGACGACAGATACTGGCTGGCCAGCGCCCCGCTCTGTGTCTTGTCTCCCACTTCCCAGGATCCGTTCAATATGCTGCTGGCTGATTCCAGGAAATCCTTCAAAAGAGCAGAATTTTAAAATGTGTGAGAGGATTCTAATTAAGTAATTATTTTATACTTGATCATGTCATTGAGCTTGGAACATAGAAATTTCTAAATGTCTGAGTTTAAGCATACATGTTTGTTTTTTAGAAGAAGAATCCTCAGCTCATCAAGAATGCATTTTAATTTATAAACAATATTATATACTACTATTACAGTTTCAAAAAGCATCAAACATTTTGTGCATTTTTCATAACAATAAACTTCAGTTACTTTCACTATTTAACTTTGGTTAACAGGGCATAAATGGTTTGTAACTACTATACAAAACAAATGCAATTATTGTGCCATAAAGTATGGTTACTACTTCTACTGTTTGAGGGAAGCACATTTACTTCGAACTGTGTTCAAAACTGACTGGAACTACCTGCACATTAAAGAGCGCCTAGTATGAGTTTCTGAAAATGACCTTCCATGCAGTGTGCAACACAGGTCTAAGTGTATGAACATCAAGCTGAGGGTTAAATTTGAAAATGCACCTCGTTTAAAAATATAAATTTTTTAAATAAAAGATTCAGCTCAGAGTTGTTACATGATTCGTCGTTACTCCGGATCTTTTGACTGTTTGTATCAACGTTGACATCAAACAATACCAAATATGAACTACTGGATCTGGTAAAACGTAAATGCGGTTAATTAAATAAACGTAAAGACACTATTTTAATCAACGCTGCATTTTACCTCATTAAAATGTTCATTCATTAATTTTTCTTTGGCTTTGTACCTTATTTATCAGGGTTCACCACAGTGGAATGAACCGCCTCATTAAAATGTTCTGAAAATATATTATTAAAATTGTTTTCTGTTTGTAAGATTCCATTCCATGAGCCTAATGACAAAATCCGATGAATGGTCAAAGGTTAAATGTGTAAGCCTTTTGCTAAAGTTTCTGAACAGAATTTAGAATTTATTTAAATTAGTTTCCAGCTCGGAGTTCAATATGACTCCAATTTTTAGTATTCCAATTTTATGTTTTTAGCTAATCATATTATTAGTGATATAATTCAGATTTTGATCTTTTCATGGGTCCGATATTCTTAATTGTTTATTCATTAAGGACCAAACACCTCTTAGAGTTCCACTCCCTGGGATTGCGTTTCTTCTCACAGACACTATCTCGACATTCTGAAGTTAGTCAGAGGATGTAGGATTAACTAACACCCAATTAATCCGGTTGCCTTCTGCTCACTTGTACTAAAAGAATAGTTATTTGACCATTTTCATAAAACTTTTAATATTCTTGATTAAATGATTAAAAGGTCTTCAAGCTGCCATGCCACTCTGCTCCGTACAGTCAAATGCGCCTTAAAAATTGATAAAATCATTCATTCATTTTCTTGTCGGCTTAGTCCCTTTATTAATCCAGGGTCAGCACAGCGGAATAAACTGCCAACTTATCCAGCAAGTTTTTACGCAGCGGATGCCCTTCCAGCCGCAACCCATTTCTGGGAAACATCCACACATACACACACACACTTATACACTACAGACAATTTAGACTACCCAATTTACCTGTACTGCATGTCTTTGTACTGTGGGGGAAACCGGAGTACCCGGAGGAAACCCACGCGAACGCAGGGAGAACATACAAACTCCACACAGAAACGCCAACTGAGCCGAGGACCCAGCAGCCTTCTTACTGTGAGGCGAACATGTTACCCACTGCGTCACCCGATAAAATCATGTCACAACATAATGGTAGCGCAGACTCTGCATATTTATACTGGATAATATCTGCATAATATACTGAATGCAATAGATTCTGGAGACTAATAAAAAAGGATAACATTCATTTTCCAGTGTATCATGGCAATTCGAATCAAACAATAAAAGCCAATTCAAAAGTAAATGCACAACATCAATTACTCAAAGATAATTCTAAGAGTAATGACCTTATTCTTAGCATATGAGCGGGTGCAGCCATTTGAATCTTTTTGGCTTCAATTCATTTTTAGATGTTAAAAACAGCATGTTATGCTGCTTGATGTTACAAACTGATATTTTCTTTTTTATTAATTTACTTTGCATCGTCCTGTACACACTTTCATGTAGAGCAATTATTTTGGCCATTTTTTGCTGTTTGTTATTCCTAGTGATTTCTCCTATAGGCAGCTGAATCACAAGTTCTAAAACAATTGCAAAAACGAGCATACTTCCTCATTAAAGAATACGGTCAACAGATGGAAGTCCAAATTATACATAATGTTGAGCTTGAGTGCTCTTTACTATGGGCCGGTCCGCATGCAGACTTGCGACCCCGAGACATTTCGTCCTTTTTTTAAATACCCCAGGAGAGCAAAGATTAGTTATTTTAAGTTAACCAGTGACTTAAAGATTTACTCATCTGTTGTTTAATTAAAATTTACAATGACAAAACCTCATTACCAGTCACACCTGAGTATTTAGCAATAGCAGAGGGGAAGGAAAGTTCAGCTAGAGGGCAAAGCCTATCCTGGGCCTTTTTTCTTCAGATTTTTGTTGTTGTCTTATTACAGGACACATTGAAGTCTGAGTAAAATCCATCCCTACATGTTTTAAAATATTTAATTAACTTGTGTGATGGCAAAGCTGAATTTTCAACTTCAAATTAATAAATAATATTGAATAAACTACACTATTACAGAACCTTCTATGAAAAGCAGAACTCTCTTTCTGAAATTAACAAAGTCTTTAGGCCTACTAGTGTACAAACATATTTAAAGGTAAGCTGTCAAATGTGAGCGAAATGGTTGATATACTTACTGGAAGAAGGTTTTCGCCTAGTGGAACATTGACTGATGCCGCTTTCATAGTCTGGAAAACGTTGACTGCTGTGCTGATGTCTCCAAAACTGTTCTCACCATCTTCTTCACTAGCAGTGTTGTTTTTTAAACTTTGAAAGATGTACTGTGCGCCCCCTTGTGTTGCTCCAAGTCCTTTTTCAAAATCCTGGATGAAGATAAAAATTTGACTTTAAAAAGACGTGGTATAGTTGTGTCTTTAAGTTTTCAGGTGGCTCAACATGAGTCATGTCTTTTACATTTGCATACCGATGCTTGTGAAGCTACATTGCTCAGGAACGCTTTGACACACAGAGAAACTTCTTGGCCCCATGTTTTTCCATTGCATTTGCGTGTCAGTGTGCCTTGTCTCCCTGTTGCCGTGCAATCTATTACAGCTGTATCATTATTCTTGGTTTTTGGCCATGTTCTGGTAGAAATGACTTCTGCTGCACAAAAGAGGTCATTGGCTACAAAAAGAAAACAGTTGAAAGATTAGCTGCTTTACTTTATTGATCATTTTTACTAGTCGAACATGACTTTCAGTAGGCCTACTTACGGTAAATGACTGATACGCTTGCTGAGAAATTTCGCTGCTGATTTAAAGAGTTCACTAAAACACAGCTGGCGGTGAGGGAAGGGGGTTTTCCTGTTGCCAGACAGTTTACAGTGAAATCTGCCGAATACTTGATTAAACCATTGCTCTCTGGAAAACATTGTTAACATTTTTATCAGTGTTCACTTCAGGGTTTGAGTGCAATAAATGGTGAACGTATGTAATAAATGCATCTGGAAACATTCAAAACGTATCGATTTCATTAAATGTGTAGCTTATTACATTTGGATTAGTTCAATGTTTAGTTAATGGTCCTGAAACTGCGTTCTCACTTTTATACATAGTCAAAAACTTCACTGGAAGCAAATGAGAAATTAATTTAATCATAATCAAGCATAAGTGCTTGGTATTGGTCATGCAAAATCTCGCTGAAAAGGTCATCGAACACAATTTATGCATGAGCTTTGGAGAAAAACATGTTTTGTGCAATGTGTTCTTCACATTAGTTTTTAAACTGTACACTCACTGGCCACTTTATTAGATACAGCTATCCAACTGCTCGTTAACGCACATTTCTAATCAGCCAATCACATGACAGCAACTCAATGCATTTAGGCATGTAGACATAGTTAAGCTAATCTGCTGCAGTTCAAACCGATCATCAGATTGGGGAAGAAAGGTGATTTAAGTGACTTTGAAAATGGCATGGCTGTTGGAGCCAGACGGGCTGGTCTAAGTAATTCAGAAACTGCTGATCTACTGGGTACAACCATCTCTAGGGTTTACAGAGAATGGTCTGAAAAAGAGAAAATATCCAGAGCGGCAGGTCTGTGGGCACAAATGTCTTGTTGATGCCAGAGGTCAGAGGAGAATGGCCAGACTGGTTTGAGCTGATAGAAAGGCAAAAGTAACCCAAATAATCCGTTACAACCAAGGTATGCAGAAGAGCATCTCAGAACACACAACACGTCCAACCTTGAGGTGGATGGGCTACAGCAGCAAAAGACCACAATTTGCCATCAACAACATGAAAGCATGGATCCATCTTGCCTTGTATCAACGGTTTAGGCTGCTGATGGTGGTGCTATGGTGCTGAGGACATTTTCTTGGCACACTTAGGGCCCAATAGTACCAACTGAGCATCGTGTTAACGCCACAGCCTACCTGAGTATTGTTGCTGACCATGTTCATCCTTTTATGACCACAGTACTTTCAGCAGGATAAAGCAACATGTCATGAAGCCTGAATCATCTTAGAGTGGTTTCTTGAACATGACAGTGAGTTCACTGTATTCAAATTGCCTCCAGAGGCACTAGAGCTCAATCCAATAGAGCACCTTTGGGATGTGGTGGAACGGGAGATTCACATAATGGATGTGCAGCCGACAAATCTCCAGCAACTGCATGATGCTATCTTGGCAATATGGACTAAAATCTCTGAGGTATACCTTATAAAGTTGCCCGTAAGTGTATGTTTGTGTATTTTTCATAACAAGAAATAAAGTTGAATAAAAAACTAAAACAACAAAAAACATAATAACAAAAAACATTACTGAAGTGATATACACTACATTCATTTCATGCAAGGAAAAAAGAAAAAAAGAAAAATGAATTTTTTTATCATCATTCAATAACAGCACCACATGGTTAATGTCATTGTAAATTGCTCTGCTGACAAATCTGCAGCAACCCGAGTGATGCTGTCAGGCCAAACTTATCATGACAAAGACGAAACAGTTTGTGATGCATTTATCAAGTTGTCATAATGTCATCTTTTCATTGTGTAAATGACACTTAATGACATTAAAAACTTGTTAAAAACATTATAAACTTTCTCAAGTAAATGTTTTTAAATTAGTACAAACTATATGTGACTTGAAGCCATGACAGATTATGTTTGCTTTATAAAGATAACGAAAAGCCAGTGTCAAACACTATTTAACTAAATTCTAAACATAATTGTAGGCTTACCTAATTTAGTTGGTGTAAGATTTTCCATACTTCCGAGTTTTAGTTGGGACTTGTACGTTTCAGTGCTGTTGAAGATGGAACATGTGATGGTAACTTTAGCGGTTGATGATGCAGAGCAGTCTATCGTTTGTGGATTGCTTGTCACATTACTGGCCTCTGGCAGCAGTGCAATATCAACTGGTGCCATTGCCATATGAGCTACGTTGTCTGTGACAAAAAGGCAGCTGTATGTTCCTGAAAAAAAAGAATTTAGCTCACAATGTTGCAATATTAATGTCCTGTTTTACACTGTAAATGATTTTTGTAAATTACACATCACTGCAAACTGTATTTTGCTGTTGGACAATTTTGCAGTATGTTACCATATTTTAAAGTTGCATTGTAAAAATTACTGTATATTTTACAGTAAAGATATGCAATACTGTAAATGCATATACAGTAAGATAGTGCTGTAAATGTAAATACAGTATTTTTGCTGTAATTGATTTACAGTAAGTTACTGCAGTTTCTACAGGTCATTATTAACAATGCATTATTAACAGTTTTTGTAAATTTCACAACATTGTAAACTGTAATGTGAACTGTATTTTACTGTAGGACAGATATGCAGTATGTTACCGTATTTTAAAGTTGCATTGTGAAAGTTACCGTATATTTAACTGTAAAGATAAACAATACTGCAAATGCATATGCAGTAAGATGCTGTAAATATAAATACAGTATTTTTTGCTGTAACTGATTTACAGTTAGTCACTGTAGATTCTACAGGACATTAACAATGCACTTTAACAATTTTTTGTAAATAACACTAACTGTAATGTTAACTGTATTTTACTGTAGGACAGTTATGTAGTATGTTACAATGTAAATACAGTAATTTTACAGTAATTGATTTACAGTAAGTTGCTGGTGAACTGCTGCCAGTAAGTTACTGTAGGTTCTGCAGGAAATTGTTAACAGTGTATTCATATGATTGCATACACACCTGACCAGTATCCATTTGTCTTTAAAAGCGTGACTGCAGACATTTCTGTACATGTATCTGAAAGCATTATTTCACTCCCTGGTCCCAAAGTCAATGGCGCTTCGTCGCCTCTGGACATCTGCCATACACATTTGCTCATAGCTTCTATAGAGGTGCAGTTCAGCTGTTGTCTTGAATTATAGCATAATTTTCCTGCAGGTGCCTCAATGTATACTAAGCCTGCAAAGATAATATAGAACACAGCAATGGTGATAGGATTGCTTAGGATAGACAAAGGAAGTAGTCATATGTATAGGCAAGGTTTCAATGTTTTACCTAGAGTCTTAACATTGAGTGTGTAAATCGCTGGATTTGTCAGCAGTGTAGTAATGATGCCTTGAACTTTGGAGGTGGCAAACACTGCACCGAGAGACACTGTGAAATTGTGGGAGTATGTATTTAACCCTGTGAGGCTGTGGAAAAAATGAAGAAGCATTACGCTTGTGGTTAAAAAACCATTGTAGATTGTGTATACAGAGTTCAGATAATTACTGATATAAATGAAATAATACAAAAATATCTCACAGGCTGGCTTGCATAGTCAAAGAGTTGAAGGCATTCAGCACATTAAAAGCATTCGTCAGCTGAAAAGAAAATGTGTTAGGATGAGTAAGAACTATCTTGACTTAATAAAAGCTACTCTGTATTTCAGTGTTGCGCAATCTTTTCAGTTAAAGCAAAGATCCTATTTTTTTTGGCAAATAGGCTCAATTTACAAGTCACCTTGAGTTAAACTGTTAAGTTTCACCATTTTTTGAATCCATTCAGCTGATCTCCAGGTCTGGCTGGAGAACTTTTAGCTTAGCTTAGCATAAATCACTGAATCAGATTAGACCATTAGCATCTCACTCAAAAAGTTCTGATATAAAGTTTTGATAATTCTCCTATTTAACGACTCTTCTTTAGTTACACTGACAATGTTTCCATGGGCATCAGTAATCAAATTATTTGCCTTAATTTGAATAAGACAATGATTATATGATTAAGGTGTTAACATGAGGTACTTTTTCAGTGTTTCTTTCATGATCCCAGTTTACACGTTATAGCACCTAATTTGATTAATGTCATTGCTACTATCCACATTTCCTCTGGAGTTTCATGTAATTTCAGATGTTTCCTATTTAATTTGTTGACTTAAACTGCAGTTTGACAGGAACATTTCATGAATACCCCCATGACAAACGAAATATTGGATGCGAGGAACTGCTGGAAGAGTGTTGTTTTAAAGAAATTTGATACCGCACCGAGTATGGGAAAAATAAATTTCGTAATGCAGGTGTCTGTAGTCCTTCAATGACTCGGTGGGTGCAGAGAATAGTTTATGGACTATCCTGTTAAAAAATCCTACACAACGGTAATAATTTGATTGCTGTGTATACATACCTGTATACCTGTACTGCACTTCAATAATGCGACTATAAATCCACTTAATATCCAAATGGACTTTATTGCATTTCTATTGAGTTCAATTATGAACTTAATCAGATTAAATAATCAAAAGTCTCTGTTCACATGGAAGACTCTTAATCAAAGTATTGTCTTAATCGAATTAAAATCAGATTATTGGTGTCCATGTAAATGTACTCATTGTGTACTAACACTAACGAAAAATGAAAAGTTGCAATTTTCCACAAATAGTCACAGTTTTCAAAATGGCTAGGAACTATGCTCTCATTCCAGCTTAATAACCAAGGAACTTTGCTGCCATTCTATGGCTGCAGCAGACACACTCCTATTACACAGTGCTATCATTGAGTAACCTATCTATTTTCAGGTGCTGCAAAATATCATAGCAATTTTTCATTTACTGTCGGTCCTTGACATTTTTGAGTGAGATGCAAATGGTCTAATCAGATACAAGTATTAATTCTTAAAGAGCTAAGCTAAAAGTGCTTCTACCAAACCCAGAATAAGGCTCAATAGATTGACCACAGAGAGTCAAGACCTTGAACTAACGTCTCATCCGAAAGACAGCACTCACTGACAGTATAGTGCTCCCTTCACTTTCACTAGGGCATTAGAACTCACACACAGAACAGATTGAGCGCCCCCTTTTGGCCTCTCTAACACCACTTCCAACAGCAATCTATAGTTTTCCTATGTGGTCACCCATCCAGGTCTTGACCAGGTTAAGCCCTACTTAGCTTCAGTAAGTAACCAGTCTTGGACAGCAGGGTGACATGTCTGTGGCTTGGTTTTACAAGTCTAGTGCAGTTGTAAATTGAGCCCATTTACAAAAAAATAAATAAATCCTGAAGGAATTTTCCATAACACAAGGTAAATCATAACTTAAAATGGCTAATAGTTGGTTAATGATTCGGTAATGTTTCAGTTGGGTCCTATTGTGAAAGCTGTGATGGTGTATACATTTTCTTCTAAAGTTCCTTTTTAATTCATTTGTTTTTATCATAATGTTGTGCTTAAGGTAATGGTTTTTATGTTTAACAGCTGGTTTGTAATAAAAATATATTTAAATTTGGTTTAGATTTTTTTTCAGCAGGGTTGTGCTCGAAACACAAAAAGCTGGTGTGGAAATGGTGGTATTGCAATTTTATATAAAGAAAGACCATCTATAAAATCTATCTAAAGTTACGTAGCTTTTGTTATTTAGGAATAATAAAATAATAAAATCGTAATAATAATAATAATAATAATAATAAAATCATAAATTATAGAACTGAATTGAGATCAGTTAAAGGCAGATCAGCGCAATCTTGACCAATCAGAATAGTTTTAATAACAAAGTTAGTCTCGTTTTCCGAAATCACTTCCCTTATGAAAATGGGTCATTATCGTAAAAGGGTAAAGCATGTTTTTTTTTCTTTTTTTTTCCTGTGAATTGATTGAAATTTGTATAATCTCACCACATTTAAACTAGATAAGCTCATTCTTTTTGCATTATTTGCATTGCATTTGATTTGCTCATGGTTTGTGATAATTTTTTAAACTACAGTAACCATGTTTATTTATTTATTAATTTTTGATTAAACATGGTAAGAATGTTTTAATTAAAGTTTGATGATGCAGTAATTTGAAAGCACCCATCAAACTAATCGCCTGGTCTACTTTTTAATTCTCAGCACAAGTATTGAGATAAAATATAAGTGGTTATACAATTATTACTTTAAATCATAGGTCTCAAATTGGTTTCCTGGAGGGCCGCAGCTCTGCACAGTTTTGCTCCAACAGTAATCAAACACAAGACACAGCTGATGCCACTAATCAAGGTGTTCAAGACTCTTTTGAACACCTTGATTAGTGGCATCAGCTGTGTCCTTATCTAGTGGCTTCATCTTTTTTTAATTTTGTAAGTAGATTTATGATGAGCATGATAAACAGAGTCGGTCATTAAGTTAAAATAAATCTCTATATGCATCTTGAGAAATTGGAGTTTATTTTACAATAATCAGTTGGCTTTTTAAAATTATAAATACACCAGCATATAATTACATATAAGCATATAGCATATATCAATATGAATTTCTGTAGCTGCTTGTAAATAAGTCTAAGATCGGATATAAGATCAATCAATTATCAAAATAAAGAAATGCACACATACCATGGTCTGCACTGATGAAGAGCTACCAGTGAGCGTGCCAATGAGTGAAACTAGAAGAATAGCAGTGAAACAATCATAAATATTGTCCAGAGGTACAAGTGATAAAATGTTAACAACTTTGAGTTTCGTTTGACAACTCACCATTCGCTATGGGCAGACACAGAGGTGTGAAGTTTGATATATTTGCCACACACTGATACACATTGCAGCATTTATTTACATTATCACACACATAATTGCTCCAAACGTATCCCGGTCCACACCAGCACGTTGTATTTTGGCCAACTATCTCACACTCTAAATAAAACAAATCACACTGTAAGAAATTCTGGGTTCCATACATTCAATTTGTGTTGGGGCAACATGAAGGAACTAAGAATTGAACATAAAACTATTAAGTTGCCATCCTAAAAAACTCAAGAATTGTGTTGTTTCAGCTCATTTTAAATAAGTAGTTTGAACAAACAGCAAAAAAATGTTTAGATCCAACCAATACTACTTAAACTGTAAAAAATGCTGGACTCCATACAGTCCCTTCATGTTGCCTCAATGCAAATCAATTAAGTTAACTTAATGGTTTTTTACAGTTTTAAATTGATTGAACATGAAACAATTGCTCCCAAAAAATGCAAGAATTGTGTTGTTTCAGCTCTTTTTAAATAAGTAGTTTGAAAAAACAGCAAAAATAATTTTTAGATCCAACCAATACTACTTACACTGTAAAAAATGCTGAGTTCCATACAATCCCTTCATGTCGTCTAAATGCAAATCAATTAAGCTAACTTAATGGTTTTAACAATTTTAAGTTGACAAAAAAAAAAAAAAAACAATAATTGTGTTGTTTAAGCTCATTTTAAATAAGTAGTTTTAACAAGCAGTAACAATTTTTGAGTGTTTTTGTTACACTGGGAACTGTTCATGTCAATTTTGAATATTTTACAAACTGAAAGACTTCTGAATTAATACTGGATTATAGAGAATGACTCATAACATCTCTTACCTGCTGCTATTTCAGCGCCTGTGATAGTTACCCCTGTATCCAGAACAGTCCCTATAAGCCCAGGCAGATAGTCTGCAACATTTAAGGTTTTATTCCCCTCAATCATGACCTCTGCCCAGTAAGTCACATCTGTGGACCCTAAAAACATTGAAAATGGTAAGGGATAAATTAGCTTTGTTTCATCACTATATGATGCTACTCTGTGTGTTTTGTAGATTTTAAAGCTAGACTGATTTATTAGGGAAATAAAATCTTACCTGCTTGTGAAGTCTATTGGGTAACAGAAGAATAAATGAGTCAGTAATTGTTTTGCTTCAGATTTTTTTAGTTATAAATGATCATGATTTGTAACAAGATGTGTTAATAAGCAAACTAGAAAAAAAGTGTTCTGCATCAATAATACACGTACAGCTTAACACAAAATTACAAGAGCTCATGTGAAATATTTATTCTTTTAAAAATATTTTTTAAGTTATGTTTAAAAGAGAAAGTACATTTCACTTTTTTTTCAGGAGAAAGTCTTATTGCTTTCAGTTTGACTAGGACTAAAGCTTATAAATAAAAGTTTTTATATTTAAAAAAATGTTGAGGTCAATATTATTAACTTATTATTAACAATTTTCAATTGGCTAAAGATCAAACCACTGTTGCGACTTGTCTGACAAATAAACCTGCCAAGTTAATCTATTTAAACTGATTATAGTATCTTGCTCAGTAGCTACATATTATGTACTGAAGAAAGTAGTTAAAAGAAATGAGTTACTAAAACTATTATGTAAAAACCATCATTACATTACATTAAGCACCACTTGAAAAATATTTGAAAAAGACGTAAAAAATTCACAGGAGTCTAATAATTTTGCCTTCTATTGTACATAAATTAGCATGTAAGATAGCTTGATCTTTGGCCAGAGCAGAAGAAATTTTAATCTGTTTTTTGGCCAGTATGTGGCAGCCAGATGATAACACTGTAAAAAAATCCTGGTTGCCTTACGTTTTTAAGCTGAATCAAATTAACCACACTTTTGAATTTTAATATGTTGTCTTAAAACAGCTTGCATAACTTATAATCTAAGTTAGAACATTATTTACTTAATTTAAAAAGTTACAATGAACTAAAACATAGGCTGTCATGACTAATTGACCATATAATTTTTTTACAATGTACTATTCATAGTTTGTGTTGTATTACTCAGGATACAATCTGTATTCATATATAGCCTTTGTGTGTTTACCTGGCTAATAATGAATAGTGCAGCAAAAAGCAGCATCCCTGCACCAGACAGTGTCTTGATCCTATTAAGGAGATTGTGATCAATATTAATAACAGTCACAAATGTTTTCCTAAAAAAAATTTTCTTTTCCAAAGTGAGACTTTCTGCACATATATCCCTTAATGTTTTCATACTAATGTACTATGAACTGTTTCCCTGAAGCTTCTCATAAACCATGAACCAACAGAAAAAACCTTTCAAAACACCAGGTAAATACATTCACATTTATATGTTTCAGTAAATGTTACATAACATTAAGGAGTTAAATAAAACAAAAGCAAGCTTACAATACTGTAAATTCAGAACTCCTACAATGTTTGGATGAAAATATTATTCTGTAAAGACCCATATTACTTAACATATAATTACATAAACTAAAGAATATATGGTCATACAAGCCAAAAAATACTGACCTTACAGTGTGCATTTTTAAAAAGGTTTTAGGCTGTTATCTGTCATAACAACATGTTCCCTGTGAAGGACCAGTTTCTAGAGTGAAAGAAGATGTTGAATGAGAATTAGGGAAAGTTGACAAATGCAGAGGGGTGGAGAAAGCAAATTTACAAAGCTCTCTTTCACATTTGCATCCCCCACCAAGTCCAAAGGCCACCTGGATAAGTTAGCACAAAATAGGCATCGCTTCAGACTTTCCATTAAGATTTGGCTAACAAATGTAGCGCAAAGCTCCCAAACTAAGTTTGGTTAGATAGTCATTTGGGCTGATTTAGGTAATATTTTCATGCTTAAACCTAAGGTGCTATCAGAAATAGGAAGAAAAAAAAATCTTGTGAATGTCAAATTCAAGGCATTTGAATAAATATGCTCACGTTTCTAATTAACTTCCTGTTTATTGAGCAAGTGCCCATTTTAGCCCACTGGACTAGTAAAATGCTGAGTTGAATGTTTAAAATCTGATATTTGCTAATGGTGAACATAACAATACATTTTCCCCTCTCATTGTTCTTTTAAACCTCCCGTTATGCTGACCACTACCGCAGTCATCTCATCTTACGCACAATATGACTATGGTAATATGTGGTAACACACAGGCCATGTTTATTCAGTATGAGGTTGTTGTGGTAAACATAAATCTAAGCAGCTGAGTAATGCTATAGGAAAGCAGTTTAAAAGTTGTATAATGATTATAAGTGAATAAAGAGCATAACGATCAACTTTAATGCTTTTTTTTTATCTGACTCCAAACAAACTCCATCCAAGCTGCTGCAAAATCAATTCAAACTATTGCTTAAGCTTACGTGAAATATTTAAGTAAGGGCTTAAAGAAAGATTTAATGTTCAGGAACACACTTGCAAATTAGTGTCTTGTTTTCTTCAAATGTATTTGTTTGTTAAATAAGCATCCATGGAAATGTCTCTGGTTTGCATGCTCATTCAAAATCAGGAAACAGCCCCACAAAGGTTAATAATTCCTGTGAGTAAACTAGATTAAATATGAGCTGACATTTTCTTTCCTAATGTATTACTTTTGTTGTGTCCTATTCATGGTCTTCAAAAGACTTGTAATATTTCATTTAAAGCTGCATCAGTCTACGAAGGGACAAATGACAATATCCGTTTCACAGAATAGTATTAGGTTGTAAATTAAATAATAAAAACACAGATTTAGCACTCAGATTAAAGAGGGAGTATTTTAAAACAGTTTCGTTAGATATGGTTTCATTATATGTAATGATGCTATACTGTTTAAATTAAAATCTAGTTTAGGAGCTCAAGCTAAAACCAACACTGACGTCAGACCAGTGGCTAAATTGATGGTAATCATTTTCTGGATGTGTGCTCATCTATGTGAAAGACACACAGCAGACAGTCTGTATGCAAATTTTAGGTTGTGTGGTGATATTCAAATAAAAGGCTTTTGCCGAATAAAGTTCAGCAGATAAAAGACTGCAAAAGAGAAATTCACTTAAATTACTCAATTACAGTTATTAATCAAATAAACTAAAGTTGTTTTTAAAATCTCATATAATTCCTAACTTGAATAAATGTTTAATAGCACACTGTGTACTGTGGTAATATGAAGGAATTGGTCTGTTGAAAAAAAAAAAAAAAACAGTTAATAACTTACCAAAACATTTTCCCTTTTGCTTTAAACTTTTGGTTGACTTAAATTAAAAAAGTATATTATTACATTATTATTAAATCACTTACCCTATTTAGTGCAGTTGAGTGCTCACAAAGAGGGAATAAAAACAAATTTGGATACTGAAAGAGCAGCCTTGTCATGGACAGTTTCATCATAAACACAAATCAAAGTCATTTGACATAATAACTTGTAATGTCACTATACATTTTTCTGATTCATTCTTTCAAAACGAATTTCTGGTTCCATTTATAAACTGATATTTTTGATTACATTTTCATATAACTACATATAAGTAATACTTATATTATTACATAATAAAAAATCATATTGTGTATTTGAAATTTATGTTAAAAAACACTAATACACTACATTTGGTTGAATGTGTCCAGTGCAACAAGTGATTTATTTTACTTTTTTAGGTAGAGAAATTAGTTTAAGAGTGGACATGTTTAAGATGCTATTTACAAAATGTTCACATACAAAACATTTAGGCTGAACATTTTTGACTTTAGAAAACAATTCTCTTAAGTACAACATCTTTTTCTCATACATAATTTGGTAGCAAACAATTCAAGTCAGTATTTATTCGTGGAATCAGTTTCATTATATCCTGGAGTTTTTATCTCATTGTCACTGTGTAAAAGTATTTAAATGCAGGAAGTGGGATTCAAATAGAAAATCTTCTCCCCGTTTTGTTTCCCCCACTACTCAAACCAAGGTTTTACTGTTTGAAGGTGTAGCTCCAGAGAAGTTCTCTTACGCATCATAAAAGTCTGTTAGGTTCATAGTTTCATGTTACTTGATAAGTTCTTGTCCTTTGTCAATAAGATTTACTAACTGAAATAAAAATTGCCAGTTTAAATTTTACCATTTACGTCTCCTGCATTTGCTTCAAAAGAATACCTGTTCATTATAAATTGTCTGTAATTTGGATTTGAAGATATTATCAGTTAAATCTGTCATTATGAAGAACTCACGGATTCTGAGCCCAGCCCAGCCCAAATTACTCAATTTACCCAAAAGTGCATGTATTCGGACTTCGGGGAAACCGGAGCACCCAGAGGAAACCCACGGCAACACAAGGAGAACATGCAAACTGACCTAACCGAGGCTTGAACCAGCGACCTTCTTGCTGTGAGGCGACAGTGCTACCCACTGTGCCACCACAAAAAATGCTTACATATTATAAACATTACAGAGTGAAAGTCACATTTTTAAATTCTAGAATATATATTTTCATTTTACCTGAGTTAGCAGGATAGCAATTTGGAATCTTAACAGGTATTTTAATACTGTCCGTGTATCTGAGAAACAAAAAAGAAGACATTCATTTGTATTGAATTTAAATTTCATTGTATCGATAAATAAATAAAATCACCAGAACTGAGTAAAACATGCATTCTATATATACTGTAGAGGCAAAAAAGTTAGGCTGAACAACCAAAAATACATTTCTATAGTAAATCAAGCATGTACAGTACCTTTACTCGCCATGTTGTGCAGTCAAATACAAAGTCAACATCAGTTCATTTAAAGCATCAGAAATTACAAATTTGAGCTGGAAACCATAAAGTAAAAAAAAAATTAAAAAAAAAGAACTGACACTAGTAGTAGCAACCTCCCCTCTCCCCTTATGTTTTTTTTTTTCACTCATCTTATACGGCAATGTGACACTTCATTTTTAACTTTAAGCCAAACAGTTTTTAGAGGCAAAAACGTACTTATCAGATTTCTACATCCCATTGCTGGATAGAACTACAGTCTATGGTTCAGGGGCGAACACTATTTGAGTCCAAACTCCTTATAGTATTATATGTAAAGTGCAAGTTCTTGTTTTGGGACTCAAAATGTCATTCAGTGTCCAGTTTGATCAGGGTTGGAGCTAAAAGCAGAACAGTGGACATTACAGAGAAACACAACTCAAAGACATAATGATACAAAATGTATGCAAAATAAAATATTAAATATGCATATTTCAGAATATTTTTTATTACATCAAAAAATATTTTCCTAGAAATAATATGAGAAATAGCAGTTTCAAAACGTAGATGAATTAATGGAGTAACCCAAGTTAAACTGGAAAAATTAAGTTACATTTATTCAATATGCATTTTCAAAAACTGAGTACAATGAGGTCACTTTATTCTACGAACCCTTTGCCCACTGAACATTAAATAAACATTTCCAAGTGCAAAATATAAATAAATAACAACAAATTATTTTTAACATTCAGTGAATAACCCAAAATCCTCAATAATTTTGACAGCAATACAAACATGTTAATTATCACTGCATGTATACAGTATAATATCAGCATTTAGTGATTTCTGTCATTTTGATTAAGATATAAAAGGATATAAAAGTTACTTTTGTATTAAAGTTCACATTTCAAAGCCTTTAAAAGAGAATTTCATTAAATTATTTAAGGCAGTAGTTCCCAACCTCTTTTGCCCGAGATCCCCTTTTCACCCGGAAAATATTGTAAGACTCCCCCTTAACATTTAATGATAATAATAGTAATAATACCGTTCATATAAGTTTGCAATAAGGATGACAAAAAATTTTGTTTTCAAACAAACAGTATGTTTATTACTATATCTAGATATGTTGATGCACAAATAACAGCCTAGTGTAAAATATAAAGGCAAAACATATACGTAGGCCATTTGTAACTGAAAAACATAAGCCTTTGGCCTTTAAATTGGCCCTATATTAATTCTTTTTTTTTTTTTTTTTAAGTTTCTTGTCAGTGGCTGTGACGTCCCTCCTCTCATTTTGGGTGTGTCAATTCTTTTGCCTTGCACTCAAAAGATGCTGTGGGCTTAATACACTGTGATAATGCACTGTGGCTGGGTCAGGGACTCTTTGCTTCAAGAAAATGGAATAAAAACATTCAGGCAACTATCTTGGTATTTCCATTTTGTGCTTTCATTATTGCGAGCGCTGCGAGAAGGCGAATCAGTGAGTCTTTTTTTGTGGAGGACAAATTGTCAATTTTTTGGTCAGCCAGAGAATAAAATGAACTGAAATGAATGAAGGCAACATGATCATTCTCTTAATTGTCCACTGCTAAAAAGTGTAAAAATATGACACAACCCCCCACAGAGCTCACTGAGGCCCCTTGTGGGCGGGGACCCCCTTGGATTCAAGGAATAAACCATACTGCACATTACATCAGGACACCACAAATGAGCATACTGTACATTATAATTTGTGTGTGCTACAGCAAAATCCAAGAAAAAAAAATTAACAGCAGGTGATGTTCTTTTATCCATGCTGAGATGTCCTGCAGGCAATGCGAGTCCTGTGCAGCTACCGCTGGATCATCTGATTAAATTAAAAAATAAATCTGTGTCATCAGCATAGCAAAGTCCCAGTGATGTAGTACATTTTGTAATAGAGAGAAGCACAAGTGGCTTTGAGGCAGGGGCATAGATGTAGCGTGGACAGAGGGGATGTGTCCTCACCAATATCCACCAACTATTGAAATGTCCAAACCAATAATTTAATTCACTTAAAAAAAATTGAGCTATCAATATTATCCTGGACAAGCAGAAAGGGTTAAATTACATCTCCTCGAGTCGCACCGCCCCCAAACACATATGAACACTGATTGGCTGTGCCTTTCCCTGCTGTTACGTGAGAGGCTGTAGCTGCGTTCAGATACGCACTGGATGGCGGCATCAAAAAAAAAAAAAAAAAAAAAAAAAAAAAAACAAAGGTGGACAAAGGAGCTTAAAAAAAAAAAGTGTCACAAAAGTCAAATAAACTCAAGTTCCCTATTGAATGAATCTATCATGATAATGGCGTTAATGCTAGTGTTTTCCCCGCTTTAACACACATTCTAACATTACACCAGGCTAAAATAGATTGTGAATATTATGCTCAGAAAACTAAACAGCTAAATATAAAAGAATAAATATGATGCCTGCCAGTTCTCCAAATCTCTTAGAGTAGCATGTCTAATTTCATTTGACAGAAGTCAAAAGTCAGAAAAACTACAGCCTGTGCTCCAGCTTTTATTAATACTGATATATGAGACATGTTTAATTTCCACTATGGATAAAAATAAACAGAAGACTTTAATAAACTTGATTAATCTTTAATAATCTTTATTAGCTAATAAACATGCTTTTAACATTACACTATTTAATTTAACTTAATAAATAAGAAAATTAATAATATATTTTAATCATTAATATTATAGAATTATGCTGCAGTTATATAATAGCAGCATGTAGATCATTTTGAGAGGCAGGCGTAAACAAAAACAATGGTCCCAGAGTATTTCCTGTTTTACATTTTTCATTTCTATAGCTCCCGAAAATCCAAAAGGAACCACATATTGACAAATGATTTTATGATAGCTGTTTTAATGTTAAGTTATTGAATGACCTCTTGTTAGAGTTTTGAAATAGTTTGATAACAAGCAGGAAACTTTAAAGGGCCAACGTCATCACCATATTGAAATGGTCTCTACAGTATATAAAAAAATGCCATGTCCTTAACATGTCCTCATCAATATAAAGACCAAACCTACATCCTTGCCTTGAGGAACACCCATTACATGCTGATAAGATCAGAAACCTGCCCCTTCTGGGTAACTATGAAACACCTGCCTGTGAGCTACTGATGAAACCAATGAAAAGAGAGTGGACTTAAGAATCTAAGGTTTCAATTATTAGAACTTTTGCAAAAGATGTGAAATGGTTAAAAAAAAAGTCCACAAAAATAGTCAAAGTAAATTATTCACAATAATCTGTGATGTATGTCACATCTGTGTTGTTCAACCACGTTCCTGGAGGACAACAACACTACATATATTGGATGTCTGTTTTCACACCAATCACAGGTACTTCAGTTTCTGCTAATGAGCTGATGATCAAAATCAGGTGTGTTTTATGTCAGGAGACATGTGCATCCCAATTCATATTCATATGCTATCCATCCTAAATAGTATTTGAAAATAGAATTAGTATGTCCCAAATCGTAGTATGTTTAAAAAAAAAAAAAAAAAAAAAAAAAAAAAAAAAAAAAAAAAAAAAAAAAAAAAAAAAAAAAGAGTATGCCAAAGGTTCCCTGATAGTGACTTTTTCTGGTCAAACGTTTAAGTGTAGAAGTGTCCATACTACAATCACTGATATTGCCCACAATACATTGTGCGTTGGACGTGAATTCGATTAAAACTACAAACGCGTGTGAAATGTGTAAATAAACATCAAACATGATGAACGCCTCAGACCGACCGCTTCGGTAAAGTTGTTTGTATGACTGTTAATCAATATCTAGCCAACTGGAAAATATTTAAATCACGTCTTCTGTGTTATATTTCATCTGCAACAACAAAACTGAACTTATAAAAAGACGTGTTTGGACATTAACATCTGAATGCAGAATTATCCAAGGACCTGGGGAGATTTCTCTGCATGAAAGACTCGCAAATGGGAGATTACCCTGCTGCTGCTTCTCCAATAAAGTAGGAAATAAATATGAAAGAAATGTGGATGATGTGTGGATGATTGACAGGGCTCATAACTAAGCAACACAACAATCTGTTAACGAGAAAGTAGTATGTCCCAAAACTTGCATACATGCAGCAATGGAAAATGTGCAGGCGGTTCTCCAGGAATGTGGTTGAGAAACACTGTGTTACATGACTTTATAGTGAGAATAAAATTTCAAAAATAATTCATAAACACTTGATTTTTTTCCAGAAGTTTCCAGATGTAATCATTGAAAATGTAATTTCAGCTGTAACTAAGGCAGCTAATAAAAAACCCTTTATTTGGTAGAAAGTGGTTCAAATGAGAGAACTATTATGAATGTGGCATTAACATCTCAAACATGTGAAGTGAATTTAACAGAAGTCAAAAAAAATAGCAGGATGTGTACATGCCTTGGCTTTAAATGACTTCAGAAATTCAGAGGCCAAAGGACATCACTAGTCTCTCACAGCATACAAGTCTCTCACAGGACATCAGTCTCTCACAGCGCACAACTAGTCTCTTACAGGACATCACTAATATTTTTACAGCACACTAGTCTCTTACAGGACATAGTCATCACTTACCCTGGTACAGCTAGAGCTGTTAAGATTTCTCAGTGAAAACCATCTTGCCAGTTCCTCACGGACCTGCAAACATTTTATCACAAATTTGTTTAAACCTGTAGAAGAACTAAATGTTTCCAAAATAGTTTGGTAAAAAGCCAAAGCATCAAAAATCAATTCATACTGTACCTTGGAGTCTAAAAGAGTCCCAAACACCAATATGAAGAATCCCTGTTATAAATTATATGAGAAATTATATATTATATGAGAAATTATATATTATATATAATTATATATATATATATATATATATATATATATATATATATATATATATATATATAATTTAATACATTGTAAGTAAATTTGTTAAAATATTCTATTATAATATAGATTATAATAATTAATGCATCATTCACATTTTAGTAATTAAAGTTTGCATTCTTATCAAGCACAAAAACATAAAGTTAATCTGAAGTCAAAAAAACAAAGACAAAAAGTGATACCTGCAGCGAATTGAAGAGTGCAAACACCACATGAACAAACAGGCCAGCTGACACCGTGGTACCAATTCCAAATCCCCATGTGATTCCACAAGCTAAGGCAGGAGTAAAAAAAGCTACACATCTGGCAACCACCAAGGCATTTTTCCAATCTGGTTGAGTTGCAGCACCAGCTCTTCTTTTAAATATCTTGTACAGAACCACAATAAAAACCACGAGATTTATGGCTACAATAGTGAGAGCTGGAATCACAAATGCCAGCAGATTCCTAGATTCATTCCAGTTCAGCCAGCATGCTTGTTTGGAAACATACATCTGAGGTCCAGCTGTTGATGCAACAGTGATGACTGATATGAGCAAGGGTGCACCATAACCAAGTAAGAAGGCAATGACCATCATTTTGGCTCTTGACATCTGGGACAAAACCATGACCACACGGTAAAAGAGCAACAGCGCTGAAATTAACATCCAGAAGAAAAGAGCCAGGTAAAAGAAGTGCATGAAGAAAACTACTGAACTGCAGCGATCCGCAGGGGTTGGCTGTTCTTTTGAGATCGCAGCTCCAATGATAAAACAGACATCTGCGATCAGCAGGGAGATGGCAATGTTTACTATGGAGACATGTCGCATGTAGGAGGTGTCATTTCTTCTCACTGCCTTCCATACGATAGCTTCAATAATGAGGCACAAAATCAAACAAGCCACTGAAATACCTACACCTATGTAGGTTACATATGCAAAGGCTATGTGATCAATGGAAAATGGTGACATTAGGATTGAAAAAGAGGCTGTGTGTGTGCATTCACATGTAATTATTCCAGTTTCATTCCTCCCAGGCTTTACTTCACATCCAGTGGAATCCCATGCGCTGAGGTTAAAGTTCCAAAAGACACACTGAGGATTTACTAACGACTGATCAGTGGTGTCAAACACAAAAGACATGCTGTGAAGTGTTTGATTAGCCTTAACAACAACCACATCTCCATTGATGCGCATATCTGGTTTCACAATGCCATTAGCACTATCTTGTGTGGGTAAGATATTGTTAAGTGTTGTGAAGATTATGATGGTTAAGGAGGTTGGATTAAGAATCTGCGGTATTAGAATCTCAGTGGCTGAGTTTGGCAGGTTTGATTTCCCAGTGTAAGAGTTATTAATTACAGTTCTATTCAATTCAATGTATTTTTGATTAATGGTAAAACTGCCCTCTGTGAGACGATTACTGATATCCTCAACAGCACTCAGAAGAGAAATGCTGGTGTTTTCTTTTGTCAAACTTTGCCATGATGCAGTGGCTTCATTTGAAACAAGGATGTCAACTGTTTTAAGGAAATCCTGGAGATTAAACAGAAAAACATGTTTAGTAAAAAAAAAAAATGTAATGGGAAAATCTTGATTAAATAATGTACCCAATAATGTAACCCTTTACTTGAAGGGGGCATTCATAAGATCGTAGAGAGACCTTTATAATCAGGATGACACGTGTCATGAATATGAAGGAGATTTATGCATATTTATGACAACTTTGCTATTTTTTATTTTTTATTTTTGCTAATTTGCTCTGTTGTCCTTTTAAATGCAACGCTGACATTGTTTGAGATGTCTTAGTTATGACAACTTCACATAACACATAGATTGCATGTCTTCATCTTTATCATGATGATTTGACATTATCAAGGTTACAACTTCTCATGTATCTGTCTTAAACATGACTGTCATTAGGGCAGAAAAATTGTCATGAATTTTTTAACACCTCATTACAGTTGTACACTGCAGAAAATGCTTTTCTTACTTAAATAATATGCCAATATTAAGTGAGTTTTTCCTTAAAACAAGCAAAATAATCTTGTTTTTCCTTTTAAATTAAGATTATTTTGTTTATCTCATTGGCAGATTATTTTGCTTGTTTTATGAAAAAACTCACTTCATTTTGGTCAATTATGTCTTAAAACAAGACAATATGTTATGCTTCTCTAGACATTTTTTTTAATTATTTAAGAATTTTTAGATATTTGGACCAGACACGACAAAACATCGAAGTAAGAAAAGCAGTTTTTGTAGTGTAAGACATTAATTTGTCATTAAAATGTAATTAAGTCATTAAATATTAATGATATTGTTGTAAAATTATTTGAAAGACTTTTGGCACTTATTTTATGACAAATTCAGTTTTTTTTCATTAAAGAAGGAATCAGAAAAATATTTATAACAATTATAAAGGTCTCACGAAAAGCTTGCATGCTTATACTAGATTTGTTATGTTGTCTTGATAATTTCAAGTTTCATATTGACAAAGACATTTCTTGCATTTGAATTTTAAATGTAGTAACTGAGCTTATTACATCTAAAGACAGTTGTCCTAAGCTTGCATAACAGCTCCTTCATACACATCACATGTACTATATCATGATTATAAAGCTGTCACAACTATTGTCTTATAAACAAGTGTCCCCTTTCAAGTAAAGTGTTACCAAAAAGATAGGTTATAAGAGAAATACTTATTCATACCTCCATGACAGACTTACTGATGATAATGTTTTGTGAGACACTAGCGATGATCACAAGCATCTCCACAGTTGTTTGGACAGTTAGAGGAGAATCTGTTATCTGTTGTGAATTGTTCATTGTAGCAATACAGAGCTGAGCCATAAACTCCGGTATTTGCTCTACAATCAATACCTTAAAAGAAAGTTTTTAAAATAAAAGATAAATATTACTACTAATAATAATAATAATAATTATATATATGCAGATTATTTTTGGGCAGTATTCAGAACACAGACTGTCAATGTAGCTCACCTCAACTTTCCTTTTAAGGTCGCTAATAATTTGAAGTACACACTTCCTGCTGAACACTGTCCATTTACCTGATGTACATTGATAAATTATATTGCCATTCCAGTTTGTTTCACATGGTCCGGTTACAAATTCATTTTCATTTCCAAGTCCAAGTGTTTCATTTTTACAGCTAAATTCTGCAGTTAGAAAAAAAATGAATTTCAGAAAATGAAAATCAGTTAAATTTCTCTGTGCAATGAATAAAATAACACAACAACAGTATATGTACAGTTGAAGTCAGAAGTATTAACCCCCCTGAATTATTAGCCCCCGTTTATTTTTTCCAAAATTTCTGTTTAACGGAGAGAAGATGTAATTTGACATCATTTGATTGCACTGGAATCATAGGACTTATTTAATTCCAAAAATAAAATGAATAAAATAAAAATAAAAAAATCAACATACAACACTAAGAAATAACTCATGTAAAAACACAATACCTAAGGAAAAACTAATCAACTGTGGTTAACTGAGTATTCGTACGTACTTACTTCACAGAAGCTTGATTTAACTTTCTTATACAGTTATTAAAACATATACATTGGGCCTCTCAAAACAACAGAACAGCTCATGAGGAGTAAACACCAAAGGAAAAAATTTAGACATTTTAAATAGTTACTTACCGGTTTCAGAAAAAGCATTGATAGTTGCAGGGATTCCTGCTTTTGAAAGAGTCTGGAAAGCCTCTGTGTCTGCTAATGCAAAATCCTCTCTGATGGTACCACTGGCACTGTTTGGCCTGTGGAGCAACACACAAAGTAACAAGAAGATGCTGCTGTTGTTGTTGCACTAGATAAAGATTTAAAGGAACAAAGGAGATATAATATTCACCTGAGGTTAGTGACTTTTACAGAATCTTTCAGGTATTTAGACAAACTTGTGTGACTGTCATCAATCTGTAACAAGAAGAAGATTTTAAAGTAAATGCAAGTACTGTAAATACTGATATAAAAGAGTGTTCAGTTGCTTTCAAAATGAAGCAAAATATTAAGGACCAAAAATATCTAAGCAAATACGCTTTGCATTTGCTTATGCATTGTTCAATTACTTCATAAATAGCTTTATTGGCATTTTGAATCTGAATACCTTTCTGATAAATGGATTTGCTCTTTATTTTTGCATTATCTTGGTCAATTTTATTATTTTAAAGCACTTTAAGAACTTAAAGCCACAATGAAAATAAACTTTATCATTGTTATTACTAACAGAATCATCTTTAATTAAAGAAGAGACACTGTTTCATAACATAATAATATATAATAAAACATAATAATATAATATGTATAAAAATGTTAATAAAATGCTAAATGACCTATGGTTATAGTGGCTACACAGAAATCTCTCGTCATGATAGGAAAAGGCCTTTTTTTGATGGCTTTTAAATTTTTAAATTCCCAAACGATGTTTAACAGAGCAAGGAAATTTTCAAAGTATATCTGATAATATTTTTTTCTTCTGGAGAAAGTCTTATTTGTTGTATTTCGGCTAGAACAAAAGCAGTTTTTAATTTTTAAAAAACATTTTAATGTCAATATTATTAGCCCCTTTAAGCTATATTTTTCGATAGTCTACAGAACAAACCATCGTTATACAATAACTTGCCTAATTACCCTAACCTGCCTAGTTGACCTAAATAACCTAGTTAAGCCTTTAAATGTCACTAAGCTGTATAGAAGTGTCTTAAAAATATCTAGTTAAATATTATTTACTGTCACCATCACAAAGATAAAATAAATCAGTTTTTAGAAATTAAATATTAAAACTTTTATACTTAGAAATGTGTTGAAAAAAATCTGCTCTCCTTTAAACAGAAATTGGGGAAAAAATTATCATGGGTTTTCAACACGTTATTAATTCTGACTTCAACTCTATGCATATGAATAAATATGTCAGGTATCTAAAGATTATCTATAAGATTTCATCAAATTTAATTTCAACACAATATGATCATTGTTTTTAAGTTTTAAGATTGCGTTCATAACCAAGGCTAAATGTGTGAAAGTATTTGATTGACAATGTTACATTTATCTTTTGATAACTTTGACAGCTGTCTCGATTGCATAATAAAAATTATGCCAAAAATATTTCTTGATGTTACTTCGAAATAACTTCCTCGAACTGAACTCAAATAATAACATTACAGTCAGACCTTAAACATAGCAAGTAGTAGTAGTAAAAAAAAGTTTCTCATTGACTAAATACAGTTACATACAAGTCACAATTATTCGCCTCCTGAATTTTTAGCCCCCCTGTTTATTTCTTCACCAATTTTTGTTTAACAGAGAGCAGATTTTTTTTCAACACATTTCTAAACATAACAGTTTTAATAACTCTAATAACTGATTTATTTTATGTTTGCCATGATGACAGTAAATAATATTTGACTAGATATTTCTAAGAACCTTCTATACAGCTTAAAGTGACATTTAAAGGCTTAATTAGGTTAATTAGATTAACTAGGCAGGTTAGGGTAATTAGGCAAGTTATTGTATATCAATAGTTCGTTTTGTAGAATATCGAAAAAATATAGCTTAAAGGGGGCTAATAATTTTGACCTTTTTTTATTTTTATTAAAAACTGCTTTTATACCAGCCAAAATAAAACAAATAAGACTTTTTCTAGAAGAAAAATATTATCAGACATACTGTGAAAATGTCCTTGCTCTGTTAAACATCATTTGGGAAATATATATAAAAAATAAAATTAAAAGGGCGGCTTATAATTCTGACTTAAACTGTTAAAAAAACTGTTAAAAAAATAAGCATACACATAATAAGCGCTCCTACCTTCAAATCTGTACTTATTGGAAGAACACAATGAGTCAGCAGAACTGCCATGAGGATCCCTACTAAGGATTTTAATGTTAGTCCTGTATCTGAAAAATAAAGAGTAAAATTAAGAGTACCACATGTAATCCCGATTCATTCTGATATACTAAACAAAGAAAGATGATATTTGTTGTTAAATCAAAACTTTTTTAACAAGTGATTTAAGATAAAGGAGTACAATGTCTTCAGTTATAGCATTTTCGATCCAAATGTAGGTGCAATGAACCAATAATTTGTAGTTAATTGTACCTTGACGGGACATGTTTTCAATGATGTCAGTCACTTACGGCATATTTCTTAAGAACAAATGCCAAGTATGTGGCTCACCCAAATGTTGTCATGTCATGCTGCATATGATTAAAAAAAAAACAATGATAAAACTAAACAATGTGGGGTAGAGAGGGTTTGAGGGAATGAGGTTGACCAGGAGTCCAAAAAACAACAACAAAGACATTAAACTAACAAACCCTTACACATTATAAAGCTAACAACATGAATTTGC